>NW_021534389.1:0-358 GCF_001605985.2 Dendrobium catenatum | reverse complement strand
TTTTAATACGATTTGAGGTGAGATTTTCAATATTGGTTTTAAAATGAACAAACGTAGAAAAAATGTCAGACTTAAAACATAATGGAAAAACCCAAGTAAAACGCGTGTAGTCATCTACGAAAATCACATAAAATTTGAATCCTTGAGCAGAGGAGGTTGGGGCCGGGCCCCATACATCACTGTGAATGAGAGCAAGCGGTTGGGATTGCCTGTTCAGAGAGCTAGAGAAGACATTTTTATGACATTTAGAGGCAGAGCAAATTTCACATTTATGGTGCTGCTTATTCATGTGCAGCAAAGGATTACAAGATGAAATCAAATCGAAAACAAATTTATGTGGGTGGCCAAGGCGTTGATG
>NW_021534388.1:0-320 GCF_001605985.2 Dendrobium catenatum | reverse complement strand
AAAGTTGTATAAAAATAAAAAAACATTCTTGTTGTTGGTGGAGCTTGACCACCTTTAATTTACAAAATACAATAGGTTAAACTCTAAAAAATTATAAATAAATGAAGTTTTATTTACCCATTACTGTTCATACATCATTCCATTATGTGATTATGTACATATTATAAAGTCATTATTATAATTATTTAAATTATAATTCTTTGATTCATATGATACAGCCTATCAAGTATTACATTCATCTAATGATTACTTGTGTTTAGGATTGTTAGCTGATAGCTCACTTTAGGTTTGTGTAAGTTTAGATTGTATATAAGCCTTAG
>NW_021534387.1:0-1299 GCF_001605985.2 Dendrobium catenatum | reverse complement strand
ATTTTATGAATTCTATTAATAGTCCCATTAGAAAAAAAATAAAGTCATCAGCAAAGCATAAATGGGATATATAGAAACCTCCCAAAGTTCTAAAGTAGAGACCTGGATTAGTCTCAAATAAATTAGAGAGACCCCTAGACATAAACTCAGCCGCAATAATAAAAAGAGCAGGGGAAATAGGATCACCTTCCCTTAAGCCATGAGAAGATTTGAAAAAATCATGATTAGAGCCATTAAGAATGATGTAAAAGTAAACATTTTTAATATAATTCTTAATAAGATTAATAAATACAGAGCTAAAACAAAAAAGTTCAAGGATAAAGTAAATGAAATTCCAATTAATATTATCATAAGCCTTAGCAATATCAAGTTTCAAAATCACATCTCCCCATCTAACCCGGACATCCAAATCTTGACATAATTCTTGAGCCAAAAGAATATTCTCAGTGATAGTTCTACCTTTCATAACACATCTGATAAGGAGAAATAATTTTAGGTAAAATCAAAGAAAGACTATTCCAAATAATTTTAGAAACCAAATTGTTGAAGAATATACATAGGCTAATAGGATGGAAATCATTCCATGTTTGAACAGAATTGTTTTTAGGAATAAGCACTAAAGAGGTAGAAGTAAAAAATTTAGGGATATGATTACCAGCAAAAAAATCTAAAATAGAAAAAAAATGTCATTATGAATAACGTGCCAACATTTTTGAAAGAAAAGAGTCGTGAAATCATCAGGACCCGCCATAGAATCACTATTCATTCCCAACAAAGTTTCATTAACCTCCTCAAAAGAGGAGGCCTAGAAAGAGAAGCATTATTCTCAAGGGATAGAAGGTTGGGAATAAAAGAGTGGTCCATATTTTAAATAGGATTGAAAACTTTACTGAAATGGTTTTGAAAATGAAGTACAACTAAATTAGCAATTTCAATAAGGTTATCAAAATAGGATCCATCCTCCCTTTGGATGTTGTTGATACTATTCTTAATCCTTTTTCTCCTAGTTAAAGTACGAAAATACTTAGTATTTTTATCACCCTCAACCAAGTTCATAGCAGTAGCTTTTTTCTTTCAAAAGACCTCCTCCTGAGCTTGAAAATTAAAAAGATCGAGTTTAGACTGTTTTAACAAAGAAAAATTAGCATCAGTAGGGTCATTCTGACATAAATTCTCATTAGAATTCACACATTATTTATCTTGTAAAATATTAGAAAAGATATTTCTAAAAACATTGTGATTCCACCAATTTAGAACTTGCTTTAATCTCTTAAGTTTGAACCAAAGTCTATTCATACC
>NW_021534386.1:0-1137 GCF_001605985.2 Dendrobium catenatum | reverse complement strand
CATGAGCACTCGTAGTCTCAACATGACATTTGAGACCTTATTTTTTGCACATTCAAGTTGTCGCTAACCATCAACTCAAATCCATATTCGCCTAGCCATATCACTTTAGCAAATTGTTGAAATGGTTAGTGGAATTGAATGAGTTCAAAATCATCTACACAACAAGGAGAACAATTTAAGCCTAGGCACTAGCAGACTTCTTGGCAAACTTTAATGTCCTATATGACGAGTAGGAAACCTCGGTAATGCAATAATAGTCTTGGATTCTATATGTGGATGGAGCCTCAATGAGCATGTTATAGGAGTGGTCATAATTTTAAAGAGACTGACTAGAATAATAATTACTAAAGCCACCAAAATCAAATTTCTAGTGATAAATAATCAACTGAGGTATGAGGTCTTACTCATCGGCCTATGACTCAATGCAAGAATAAGGGCAACGATGTTATTAGTATACTCAGAATTATGACGTACAAGATGAAATGCTCAGAATTATTAGTATACTTGAAATCTCTCAATTGAAGGAGAAGAAAATAATTAGCAAGTATGATGTACGAGATGACATGTAAAAAACCCTCCCTCAAGGTAAAGGCAGAGATCAACAAATTTTCTTCTTTAAAGTAACTCAAGTACCTAGATAACAGAAGTAAGTCACCAACCTTCTATCAAAATGGGAAAATCTAGATAGATAAATGTGGACAAAATTAAATGTATCAATGAATTGTTTTCCACTCAATTTGATTTAATATTTCTTTAGACAAATATGTATAATTAATGTGAATTATCCCAAAGGATATTTAATGTGCATTTACTACGTATCAACTGTGTATTTACTGCGTATCACCTGTATATTTACTACACATTTATTGTGTATTTATTGGGTATTTATTGTTTATTTATTTTATATTTTCTACGTATTTGTTATGTATTTAATGTGTATTACCTTTGGTTGTAGGACTGACATAATATTTGCTTTTGGGAATATCATAATAAGTAAAGCTAATGTTGATGAAGTTATAACAAAGCAATTGTGGCTAGGATTGTAAATGAGTCAAGTCAAGCACAAGTTACCTTGACTTGAACTTAAGCTTCATTATTTAATTAGGTTTTAGCTCGAGCTCGAGTTTTATTATATGA
>NW_021534385.1:0-1379 GCF_001605985.2 Dendrobium catenatum | reverse complement strand
CGTGCATCCAAGGTCCATAGTCACTTTGATCAGCTTGTTGCGACTCTTCATTTGTAACTTCAGCCGGTGATTTACTTGTTCTAGTTGCACTGAGAAGGTCTGGGCAAACCGAATTCGGATGCCCAATTTTAGCACAATTGTAGCAGAATGAGGACAATTTTTCATATTCAACTTTTTGAAAAAATCTTCCACCTAAGCCATCAACCCATATACCCGAAGGTAATTTGTTTTCAAGATTTATACGCACGCATACCCTTGCGAATTCCTTTTTGCTCCAGCTAAAGGAATTACCATCAAAGAACAATGGTGTGCCAATTCTTGAAGCTATCATGGCTATGTTGGTTTCATCCCAACAATGCAAAGGCAAGTGAGGGAAGTGAATCCAGACAGGTGCTGTTAAACCTTTCAAAGAGAGCGGCGAAAAAGATGGTGACCATTTATCAAGCCCAATTATGTGTCCACAAATGTACCAAGGTCCTCCGCTTAAGACTTCATCCATAGCAGTGGTGGTCTTAAAACAACATAGAATCCAATTCATTCCTAAGGAAGTGAGATGCAAGTTGCCAAACCTATTCCATTGTTTGTGTAGCTCAATACTGCAAGTAGAGAAAGGAATATTCTTTCCAAGAACCTTCAGCACAATAGAATTCTGAAGAATTTTAGAATTGGTGATTTCCAATTTGGTGTTAAGTTTGACTGCTAACACGTCTGAGGACATGACGGTGGAATTGGGATCAAAATTGATCTTGATGCGTTGAGGTCTTGACCAAGCGTTGATAAAAGAAGTTTTTGGGTTCTTCATATCTTTAACATGCTTATCGCCCAATGAAACAGTATCACCCGGGTTTGCAGAATTCTGGGAAACAAGGATATCTCGATCTAGAGTCCCAAAAATTAAATTTGAAGAATCAGGGAGATCTTCAATACTATTAGCATCATTACCTCTAAGTACAGAAGATGAAGGATCTAATAAACCCTTGCCCTTCAAATCAGACGTTGGTGAGAATTGCGAATCAAGTCGTTCTTTAAAAACCTGAAGAGCCGATCTTGAAGTTAGCATTCTGGTGATGTTCGTCGATTGCTCCAGAGGAAGACGATCAATAGAGCTCAGTAGAACCACGGGAAAATTCAGATCAGGAGGATCTGAAGGCCGACGGCAAGAGGCCGCCATGGCTGGAGGCGAGACAAAAACCCGCGAAAACAGAGAATTCAAACTCAACGTATTCTGGTTCACTGTGAAAGCATATTCAAACTTACGCAGCTGCGTGATGAGCTTAACGCGAACTATTCTTTCAATGTAGTACCCTTAGGAAATAGGATTTAAAAGCATCTTAAATTCTATCCTACAAGAAGGCTTAAAGATGAGGGAATTCAAAATA
>NW_021534384.1:0-209 GCF_001605985.2 Dendrobium catenatum | reverse complement strand
TTGATTTTTGACTTCTCTAGCTCATTAATGTCAAGTAGTTGTGAAGCTCATTATGAGCTGATTTTTTAGTTCATTTATGGAACTAAAAAATTAGCTCATTACTTTTTTAACTTGGCTTTTCGCCTTCCCCCCTTTATTCTTCTCATTTCTCTGTAATTTCACTTGCCTTTTCCTCTTCATGTTGCCTCTTGGACTGCTGCGATTTTCTG
>NW_021534383.1:0-254 GCF_001605985.2 Dendrobium catenatum | reverse complement strand
TGAGGAGAAATTATTTTGTGCTGACACTGGACGGTTGAGATACCAACCAGAATGTCACATGTCACCCAGTACCGAATGGTACAGAGCACCGATAATTAGCAAAAAAAATGGTGTGGCACATTCCGATTGATCTCCGGACACCGTTCAAAATTTTTTTTAATATAATATTTGTACACGCATATGCCTGAACCAGTCCCCAAATTTTTCTCACAGGAGGGAGGAATGAAAAATAAAAAATGAACTTATTATTTATC
>NW_021534382.1:0-317 GCF_001605985.2 Dendrobium catenatum | reverse complement strand
CTGCACTTTATTTCCGCATATATTTTTTATTGCGATTATTGCGTGAACGAAATTGATTATCTATCTTTTTATTGTGAATGAAATTCGCTTACACATAAAGTCATAAAAAGATATTTCTTTTCATTAAAGAAGTTTTTAATAATCCAATTCACCCCCCTCTTGGTGCAGCTAGCAATTTCAATTGGTATCAGAGCGGGTTTCAAAAATAGTGTTTTAGAAAACCTTGATGTGAAAATAAGATTGACTATAGTGACCTTAGCACCCTAGATGAAACTAAAGATTTATGTTTTTATCTGCGTATTAGTAAAACTTAAGTT
>NW_021534381.1:0-851 GCF_001605985.2 Dendrobium catenatum | reverse complement strand
TTACAAAATAGGAGAAATCAAAATCTGCGTGGTGTGAGATAATTTTTCCCACCAACCACCTTGATCAAATTGAAACTCATCTATAGTAGCAGGATGTGCAACACTAGCAGGACATTGTCTTGATGCGAGGCCAACTCGATGTTGTGAGCTTGAATGTGGCTATGATGAGTAGCTATTTTAACTTCTTCAACCAACATCCTCCTCCGGATCAGGGACCCTCAGAGTCATGACTGTATTTATATTATGTTTCTGTCTACCAGATGCGATGTGATGTGTTGTTAGCTTTTAAGTTTTTATGTTTTATGTGATGTTATGTGAAGTGTTGTGTTTTCAGTTTCTATGTTTTATGTGTTATAAAAATCTGTTTATTGATATCATTCATGCTCAATGTAATATTTTTCACCATGATATCAATAAAAATTATCCTGCCTTATTTTTAGTGTTTTTGATCTTATTCAGAAATATTTGTTAGCCTATATGATTATTCTTAAAATATTGATCTAATAAAGTGCTATATTTTGAAATGCAATACAAAATTGAATTCATTAGAAAATTCAAAATTTTTAAAATTTAAGTTGTGTTATAACTCGATCTAGTTAAGGATATCAATCTCATATCTCTTATTAGACTAACATAAATTTAATATTATTATTGCAATTTTGATAGTTTCTTATTTTTATATCTTATTTTTATTTCTATATTCAAAATAAATATTGTTGTACTTAGAGAAATTTGAGATTTTAGATTACTGATTCTGAAAAGATCAAATAAATACTTGAAAATGTACAAATATACAAAAAATCAAATGAATGTGTAATGGTTCACAAATTAAAAAGAGGCACAAAATTAAC
>NW_021534380.1:0-261 GCF_001605985.2 Dendrobium catenatum | reverse complement strand
GTTGGTTTGTCTTCGATGGTCTCGGCATGGTGGCTGCTGCGCCTCAGTGAGGGAAGTCCCAATCTAACCTTCTGCATCGCGATTTCTCCTCGCCGGTTCTGAAGTCTTGGAGAAGCCAGAGGCATATACGGTACGACGGCGTAGATGGTAGAGGAGAGGGGGTAGCCGGAGAGCATAGATCGGCGTTGCTGTCGCCGGCGAGGGATTGTTCCCGGCGATTCTCGAGGATAGGGGCTCCGAAGATTGGCTACATCGACGAGG
>NW_021534379.1:0-200 GCF_001605985.2 Dendrobium catenatum | reverse complement strand
GAACTTAGGCCCACCCCCTAGGTCAACTTGGTTGACCCAGTCAACCGAGGTTGACCAAATCATCCCTTAAGGGTCTAAATGGGTTATTCTAACCCATTTAACCAAATTAAGCCCTTTAAATTCTCAGACTCACTTCAATAATTGACTTAGACATATAAAAATAATTTGGATTAAGTCACCATGGGTTTGACTGAGTCAAA
>NW_021534378.1:0-299 GCF_001605985.2 Dendrobium catenatum | reverse complement strand
TATGGAAGAAGATAAGGTAGCTGTTAGTGCTGAGTCAAAGTTGGTTGCTGATCCGGTGGAAGCTTCAAAATTTGAATTCAAACATTCTCAATTGATGGAAGAAGTAGAGGAAGTTGTTAGTTCTGAAACAGAATTTGTTGCTGAACCAATAGGAGCTCTTCCTTCAGCCATTTTCATGAAAGCTCCTAATGATATGGAAGTTTCAAGTGGATCTACTACTTTGGAATTACCTGAAGTTATTACTCCCTCTTCGGAAGTTAACCTGAATTTTAAAAAGCCTGTATTAGTAAAAGGAAAAT
>NW_021534377.1:0-349 GCF_001605985.2 Dendrobium catenatum | reverse complement strand
GAACCGGCAGGTCCGGTCCGATTTTTAAAGCACTGCTAAAAAGACTTGGTTAGATAATATTATAAATGATATTTTTTTATTATATTTAAATGAAAATTTAACAGTTAATACAACACAACGAAGAAAAAAAATCATCTAATCGACCTCACGTAATGGGATAAAAACTTGATGTTATTTTTGTTATATATATAATTGATACATCGTCAAAAAATCATCTTAATCGGGCGCGAATCTCGATGCAAAATCAAATTGGAAACTTCAAAAATTAATTCGGATGCCATCCGAACTCCGATTTCAGCAAACTTACAGTCAAACTGAGCGTCTCAGAAATACGAACCCAACGACACTA
>NW_021534376.1:0-284 GCF_001605985.2 Dendrobium catenatum | reverse complement strand
GATAACACCTAAAACCGCATTTCCTTGAAAAGAAAGAAACAAATGAGATGGTCACATGCGGAGAGAAGAAAGAGATAAGAAACCTGAGACAAAATCGTAGAGGAGAAGAGAAATGGAACAATCTCACAAGCTTTTCCAAGAAGAAACCCGCAGGTTTTGCTGTCCAAAAATCTACGATGCACCGACACGGACACGACACGGACACGGGACATGTCATTTTTTTTAAAATATAGGACACGGGTGTGGTGTGGACACGGCATAATAATTTTTTAATATAATATATA
>NW_021534375.1:0-730 GCF_001605985.2 Dendrobium catenatum | reverse complement strand
ATTTAATTTGGGCAAGAAAGGAGGCGAAATTGCCTCCCTTGGTATACAAGTGCCGGCCCATGATGGGCTGGCTGAGGCGGTTCAGAAGGAACCGCCTCAAGAGGCGGTTCCAAAGGAACCGCTGTATCAGGAGGCTAACAGTTGACTGGGATGGATAGATGTTAGTCCAAGTGTGGAGTCATATGGGCTCGATCCAACAGAAGGCCTACTAAAGGGTCGTTCATCAATATTAAGTGGGGATCTACAGGGTGGGACAACAACCCTAATGTTACTAAAGGATGGGTGGTCTCGACCCCAGTAATGTCCACGGTTAGTTCCAATAGACGAGGTAGGGTGGTGCTCTAGATGGTGGTCACTGGTAGAGGGTCGGTATTTTAAATTAAGTTCTCTCCTCATGTATTTCCACGTAGGGTACTCACCGCGAGACTCTTTATGATCTTCCAATCTTGCCCAAAATTGAAGAGCTCGACCTGTAAGGTGAGACCTAGCGATGCTAACCTGGTGGGACTCAGGAATATGACATGATTCAAAATAATCTTCTAGTTGTCTAACCCATTCTCTAAGGTAGTAAGGGTCCGAGGAACCATCAAAGGTGGACAGACGGTATGGTGGCTCAAAATGAGGTCGTTGTGGCTTAAACTCGAGTCTAGGTTGAAAAACAGAGTGGGACACATAATTCGAGTGTGGATAGTCAACGGGTTTCTCCGTCATCATTCTAGTCATATTGCCT
>NW_021534374.1:0-235 GCF_001605985.2 Dendrobium catenatum | reverse complement strand
GCAGCCCGATCGGCTGATTGGTACCCCATTGCTCCAGTATTGGCCACTTAAATGGCTTCGGTAATAAAGAAAGAATCGCTGCAGCAATCACAGTAGGAGATCTACACATACGCCGATGTTTTTTATCATTTCTAGCTCGCCACACCTGATACACCATATAACAGTAGATACGGCCCATCACCAGATTTTTCTCAACACAATTAGAGAAAAACAAAATCAACTCCTGAAAAGAATT
>NW_021534373.1:0-211 GCF_001605985.2 Dendrobium catenatum | reverse complement strand
GCTCGTTCCATATCTAATGGGCTCAAATAACTCTTGTCCCATATAATGTTGTTTCTCCTCTATCGTTAGATCAAAAAACTCATCAAATGCTTCCATCATGGCCGTCTGCAGGTTCTCTACCATGCCATGATTAATTATCTGCATTAAGCAGGCTTTTTTTTTAGACTATAAAATTTTCGTGAACATAAAACTCATCCTAATAAAATTTTGA
>NW_021534372.1:0-316 GCF_001605985.2 Dendrobium catenatum | reverse complement strand
CGTGTTGGAAGCTTCATAGCACTATTTGAGTTACCAAACGGTCTCCAATTTTGACGAGCTTATACTTCAATCGAGCGGCTCGATGAGACGAATCCAACGAGCCCAAGATCACCAAATTCTGACATTACTAAGGCCTTCAAATGTCCAATGAACGGTGTACGATCAAGGGATTCAATATCGGCCGTCCATTCGGCCACTCCCTATTTGCCCCTGATCTCACACGTATTTACGGGCAATGCCACTTCAGAAAAACTATAAATAGATCCCTCATTCTACACAAAGGGGACTGAAGGGAAGAGAGAGAAGAAGAAGAGAA
>NW_021534371.1:0-309 GCF_001605985.2 Dendrobium catenatum | reverse complement strand
CGCATATGGATTTTAGTTCAGGAAGGGTATACTAGGCCAACTAGACTTGTAGATGGCATTAGAATTGAAACATATTTTATTGACTGGATTGTAGAAGAATATGACTTAGCACAACTAAATACAAAAATGTTTAAATAATTTCTTTTGTGCACTTAAGTATGAAGATTACATGCAGATTTCTACTTGCAAAAGTGGAAAGGATATTTGGGATAGGCATTGTACTACTTACGAAGGGACTAATAATGTTAAGCAATCTAGATTAAATATCTTAATACATGACTATTAATTATTTCTCATAAAATCAAATGA
>NW_021534370.1:0-518 GCF_001605985.2 Dendrobium catenatum | reverse complement strand
AGTTGCCGACATTATCGTCCAGGACGATAGGAATATCATCATGTACGATCAGTACAAATTCAGCTCAACGACCTGGAATTATTTGGGACGATCAGGAGAAAATTGGTTATATCGTCCCGGATGATTAGTTTAAAACTGATTTCAATCGTCCTGATCATCGCCCTGATTTGGTGCTGGCCAAAGTCAATCGTCCAGGACATCATCCTGGCCGATCCTAAGATTTTCCAGGATGATGTGATCGTATCAATCAGTCATTAATGATTTCCAAATTATACCATATCAAATTAGGTATAATTGAGTTAGATCATCCTAAACGATAGGATTATCGTTCTAGCCAATTTCCTAAAATAAAGAATACCAAAACTGATTATGGCGGCTGATTCTTTCTGAATTGAGAATATCATCCTGGCCGATACAGGTATCGTCTAGGCCAATCTGTTTATAATGACTGCCTTAATGAGGATGCCTTAATTAGGATTTTTGTTTTTGGTCAGATTGTCCAGGACGATATAAATATC
>NW_021534369.1:0-515 GCF_001605985.2 Dendrobium catenatum | reverse complement strand
AAATTCATATACATATTCTAAGTCACAAATCAATTACATATCTAAATACAAATATACATATTCGCGCACGATGATCTACAAAACTTGATGTTTTATATGTAGTTTCTTTACCATATAGATAAAGAAACTACATATAAAACATCAAGTTAGCATTTTAGATTGATAAGTGCAAATTTTAATCAAAATACAAAAAAAAAAGGTAAACAAAATACTAATTATAATAAATACTTACCTCTTGAATTTCTCTTGAGCTATCCTGATGCTTGAATGTAGCTAGATGCAGTGAAATCTATTTTAATATAATATTTTCCTTACTTTTTAGCTGCCACATTCAATTAGTATCGGACTGTTCTAGCACATAAGCATCTAATTATAACAGAATTGTGAAGTGAAGGCCTAAATTATAGAAGCTAAGAAGCGCGCCGTGTAAGACATTTCAAGCTCTGATTATTCATGCACGTCTTATTCTTTGATTGAGAATATAGCTAACATCCTACAACTCACATACTTCAAAT
>NW_021534368.1:0-207 GCF_001605985.2 Dendrobium catenatum | reverse complement strand
TCTGAACACTCTTGCATTAGATCCTATGTCTTCAAGAAACAAGTAGAAATCACCAAGCATGACATTGGTGCATTTCTAAATCTCAGGACTGAAGGATATAGAGCCCATACCTTAATGTCTGAAAATATATTTAGATGGGATGAAGTCAATAGTACAATTAGAAAAAGTGCTCTAAATTATCATGTTGCTAGAGTTTCTAGGATGACC
>NW_021534367.1:0-201 GCF_001605985.2 Dendrobium catenatum | reverse complement strand
TTGCAATTTTGATTTTGAAAAGAGAAATTATTATTGCCGTCACGAAGAAGTAATGATGAATTTTATTCGTTTTGGAAAAACTTTCTAAATGTCTCGTATTCTTTTACTGTGTTGTATAAAATGTTGTAGATGTTAACATAATGCTCTAAATTTTTTTTTTTTTAAAAAAAGGCACTTGTTTCCCCTTTTATAAGTAATTAA
>NW_021534366.1:0-514 GCF_001605985.2 Dendrobium catenatum | reverse complement strand
CTGCCTTCTCTAGGAGGGATAAAAATGATTCAAGGTTTGTTGTCGTCACTAGGGGAAGTTCCATAGCTTTCGGTACTCTGCCATATCAAGTTTAGTGAGAGTCACTCTTTAAAGGCTTCTTCATCTTACTGTGGAAGTAAAATGAGAGTCACTTTTTGTTAGTGTAATTTTTGAAGCGAAGTACTCTAGGGAGTGGATGTAGGTTAAGGTTGATCAAACCATTATAAATTTTCTATTGTGTTTTTTCTAGCACTTTACTTTTTGCACTTTATTTCTATGATAATTGCTTGGTGAAAATTTAAGATTAAAGTTATATTATGTTAATTAGAATTTCATCATCAATATATATTAGTGTATACATATCAACCATAGGTATTTAGAGCATCCCACACCAAATTCCTGGTCCCCAAAACCTTCATGTCCTGTCTTGGAGCGCCATATCTTTCAAAGTCGCCAAAGTCCGTCTATTTGCCTCAAAGAAACCAACGCTCTGGTACTGCAACTTGTGTTTCTT
>NW_021534365.1:0-274 GCF_001605985.2 Dendrobium catenatum | reverse complement strand
GAACTTGAGCTTGTATTAACAATTTCTGAATTTCTAACCTTTTCTCGATTATGCGCTGTCAATCCATTTCTTACTATATTTTTGAATAAAATCAAGAGATAACTTTCTTATTTTAAGAATATTTCATTCTTTTTTCACTAGATGAGGGATCAATTTAGTTTTTATTTATTATTCTGATTATTTTGTGCCCCTCCTCTTTTTAATAATGTCAAAGGGGGAGAATGTACTGTTATATTTGTATCTATTTTCTATTTTTAAAATATATATATATATA
>NW_021534364.1:0-298 GCF_001605985.2 Dendrobium catenatum | reverse complement strand
TTCTCACCTACATCAATCTGTCTTTGACTCACTTTTTTCTCATAAGCAATTGGTGATCCAAGAAGATTATTAATAGAATAAATAGTTAATTGTTAGAATCTGTAATAGTAGTTATTTTTGTATCATAAGTAGTAGGAAAATAACAAGTTATTATATTCACTTCCTCAGCATTTATTAGTTCCTTACCTAAAGCATGCAATGAGGTGACTATTTGATTGAAATGTGTATACATGTTAATGACTGATTCATTTCATTTTATGCGAAACATTTCAAAATAATGTAGAAAAACATTCAATCT
>NW_021534363.1:0-360 GCF_001605985.2 Dendrobium catenatum | reverse complement strand
TAGCAACAATCCCAGACAACATCTGGCAAAGTTTAAAGCTACCTACGGGAACACAGGAGGCAACAACGCTCTACTCTTCTGACAGTTTGTTAGCAGTTTAACAGAAGCTGCTTTTGAATGGTATGTCGAACTTCTAAACGACTTTGTGAAAACATTTGAAGAGTTGGAAGCTATATTCGTGAAGAGATTTGTCAGCACGACCAAGAAGATCACCATCACCGACCTCGCTTTAGACTAAGCGGAAGAGAGTGTTTGATTGAAAAATATTTATAGATATAGTTTTGAAAAAGCATTAATTTTCTTTCGAAATATTAAATTTTTGAATTTTGAAATTGAACACGTCATTATGAACAATATATC
>NW_021534362.1:0-272 GCF_001605985.2 Dendrobium catenatum | reverse complement strand
GCAGAGAACCATCGTCCTTTCACACTCTCCTAGTGTATGCAGAGAACCCTTCGGTTGTTCACACTTTCCAAGTGTAGGCTGAGAACCCTTTAGCTGTTCACACTCTCCAAGTGTAGGCAGCAAACCCTTCATCTGTTCACACTTTCCAAGTGTAGGCAGAGAACCCTTCGGCTGTTCACACTTTCCAAGTGTAGGTAGGGAACCCTTCGACTGTTCACACTCTCTAAGTGTAGGAAGCGAACCCTTCGTCTGTTCACACTCTCTAAGTGTCG
>NW_021534361.1:0-643 GCF_001605985.2 Dendrobium catenatum | reverse complement strand
TTTCCTTTTTCTGTTTTACCCAAAACTACATCACTTTATTCCCTAACCATTGATTTCCCTAATTCTGCACAGAAAAGTGAAATATTATATGAGAAATTTGAAATTTGTTGACCCATACAACCATTAAAGTAAAATAAAATGAGATAAAGACGTAGATGCATACCTGCTCAAATACCGCTGAAATTTCGCCCAAATACAGCCGCAAATCCTACAGAAATCCCGTCGGACTCAAACAGAAATCCCGTAACTTCGTACCTGTTCGGCGCCGTTTGCGTCGCTTCTCCGCGAATCCTGCGACGACGGCTTCGATCGCCTCCCATTTGCTTCTATAAGAGGGAGACGAGCTCTCTGCTTCCAGGATCCATTCATTCGTCGCTCTCGGCTTCTCCTCCCGAAATCCACGACCTCTGCTCCCGAACTTCTCTCGCACGACCACCTCCCGACCTTATCTCCTTTCCTCTGTTGTAGCCGAACTTCCTCCCTCCACTGCCGAGACCTCCTCATTCGCTACCCTCTCCACTGCCGAAACTCCTTCGACTTCTCATCTCCAACACCGAGCTCCCCTCTCCTAAAAGCCGTAGCAAACCCGATACCTCCTCCCTCCTCCGATCTCCACTTCCCACGTCGAAACTCCACCAGAGCC
>NW_021534360.1:0-201 GCF_001605985.2 Dendrobium catenatum | reverse complement strand
TAAGTCCGCCGGTAATAACAGGTTTTCCTGTAGTGAAGATACAAAGGATCTTCAATTCGAGAGGAAGATCCAACTCTCTCAATCTCTAGCTGCTAACTATAGCCCAATCAATCCTTAGAATAATCTAATTTCAGCAAAAATCAAAGACAACCCTAACCCTAGGAAAAAATTCCACTTAAAGCATACACTAATGAAGTAAAT
>NW_021534359.1:0-211 GCF_001605985.2 Dendrobium catenatum | reverse complement strand
ACACTTGAAAATCTTGGTCAAATTTGCATGATTAGGCTTTAATCACTCAAGCCCCTAGTAGGTTGCCTTAGGATCTTTATAACCAGCCATGGACCACCTAGGTGCCACCTCACCTGGTTTGATCCTTTGACTGGTCAAACCAGTCAACACATGGTCAAAAGACCATTAAATTTCCAAAGGATTAATCCCATAGCTCTCAAGTTCCAATCCT
>NW_021534358.1:0-273 GCF_001605985.2 Dendrobium catenatum | reverse complement strand
TTAAGACCTCACAAACTTGCCTTAAATGGTCCAAGTGTTGTCTAATGGAATGACTGTAAATAAGAATGTCGTCAAAGTAGACGACGACAAACTTTCCCATAAAAGGACGCAGCACTTGAGTCATGATTCGCATAAAAGTGCTAGGGGCATTACTGAGCCCAAATGGCATGACTAACCACTCACAAAGACCATCCTTGGTCTTGAAGGCAGTTTTCCACTCATCACCGAGTCGGATCCGGATCTGGTGGTATCCACTTTTAAGATCAATTTTGG
>NW_021534357.1:0-317 GCF_001605985.2 Dendrobium catenatum | reverse complement strand
TTAGTTTCTTAGGCCTATATATAGAGGCCCTTTCTTCTGTAATGAGATGATGATTTGTTAATGAAATTTTATTCTACTTGTTTGATCTCTTAGTGAGTTCATGAGAGGAGAATGATCTCTTTGTGAGTTCCGAAATTCCCAAGATCTCTTTATGAGTTCTTGAGGAAGTGAAAGGATCTCTTTGTGAGTTCCGAGATTCCTAAGATCTCTTTGTGAGTTCTTGAGGAAGTGGCTTGTAGATCTCTTTGTGAGTTCTATTGGAGGTGTTGTTCGAGGTGTATAGCTCCGGATTTTCTTTTTCCTAAACCCAATTTATT
>NW_021534356.1:0-381 GCF_001605985.2 Dendrobium catenatum | reverse complement strand
TACACACATTTTAGATGATGTGCTAAGACAACCAACTTTAGATCTAGGTTAGGCCGGTGTTTACTTTACTGTTGTGTGCCAGATTTTTCGTAGTTTTCACTGCATATTGTGGATGAAATTGCTTTGCTGTGTCTGCTTACTTTTCTGCATTCGGTGGATGGATTGATGTGTTTGGCGACTAGATTACCCTTAGGTTAGGTACGATCTGGATGTTCACATAGTTTTTTATAGGTGGCCACGCTCATGTAGGGCAGTAAAAAGGGGGGCTAAGTTAATAATAAATATCAATTGTTATAAATGCTTGCACTGGTGCTTCAGCTGCTAAAGCCCACAAAAAAAAGAACGTGGCCAGTGTGTTTTACTTCCTTTTTGCACATATAT
>NW_021534355.1:0-303 GCF_001605985.2 Dendrobium catenatum | reverse complement strand
AAAGGCTTGATGTTGTTGTTGTTGTTGTTGTAAATGAAACTGACAATAAATTTCATATCATCCCTTTCAATTTTACTACTATCACAAGGAATTACGGGGTTTGGAACCACCATCTATTGACACCCTTTAAATTCTAGTTAAAGTATAATCATTTGGAAACTCTGCAACTCTCAATCCAATCTTTCTAGCTAGCTAGTGCACTAAAGTTTATGGTAACACCTTTCCAATCATTCTTCCTCCTTTGGAAATATCTTCAAACCTTTGCTTTAAAATTAAAATATTTGATGGAATTATTTAAGGTGA
>NW_021534354.1:0-369 GCF_001605985.2 Dendrobium catenatum | reverse complement strand
GGTAAGGCCTTTATTTCAATTTGGAAGTATGAGTCGGATACAAGATCTGGGCAGATCACCGGTGGCGGTGGACTCTTCACGGGTTATGCAGCAGAATGCTCCTACAATTGCTGGTGATGCGTTTCGTAGCACCGTTAATCATGCTGCTATGGTAGTTGATAGGGGTGAACCTTCTAAGACCATTGGCGGTGAAACTTCTGGGACAAAATCGTGCCCTTCAGGTGTTTGACGGAATGCCAACACTGGAATTTTGGGCGCGGGACAGGAAGCGGGCAAAGGGAGTGCTTCTGTTGGTTCGGTCCTTGGGGCAAGACCGACTCAGAATGCTTGAAAGAAGCTAGAGCCGGTTGCTCTCAAATTGGAGGTGGA
>NW_021534353.1:0-504 GCF_001605985.2 Dendrobium catenatum | reverse complement strand
ATTTACACCCCTAAGTGGGGCTGTACATATCCATTTTTAATTTATTATTTTTTTTTTCAACTGTTATGAATAAAAGTTAACTCTTTAGCCACATTTTTACTTCTTACTGACTCTGAATTATAAAAAATTATCATTACTTTTGTAATTTTAATAATTACATTTCATTAAAAGGACAGGTGAAATGCCAAAAAAACATGTAATTAAAGAGTTAAATTTATTTTTTCCAACAAATATATATATAATTAAAGACTGATATTGAGGTAGTTGTGCATTTATTTGGAAAAGCTGAGCGTTGTAGTGTAAATTTGATATGGGAGGATCCTTAGTAACATTATTCATGATCTTGTAGATATTGGCAAGCTTAGTTGATAAACTCATAAGTTATTATCAAAGTTTTAGGGTCGGATTCCTCCTAAATTAAATTTATGCTTTAACACTCCTAACGTTGTGTGCTACAACATTAATATCGATAGAGTGAGAGTGTAAGTATTGTAAGGAGATCTA
>NW_021534352.1:0-282 GCF_001605985.2 Dendrobium catenatum | reverse complement strand
TTTCTGCATCAACCTTTCTGTTGTACTTCCTTGAATTCAATTATCATAACATTAACCAATCACTGTACTTTTTCTGGATTTTTCTAACCACTGACTTGAATCACTGACCACCCACAACTGTGTCCCGGATTTAACGGATGATGTATGAATTTGTTTGAATTGAAATCCACACCATTTAACATTGTTTGGTTGTAGATTTCATACAACCACAACAATTATGGTAAAGAGAGGAAATTTTGGAATTGGATATTTGAGAATGTGAATTTTTTTGAAAATGATTGA
>NW_021534351.1:0-325 GCF_001605985.2 Dendrobium catenatum | reverse complement strand
TTCCGGTGAGATATCCATCAAAACCGTTCGCAGAGAACAATTTGAAGATCTGAAGTCTCCAGATCGCGTAGTTGTCACTTGATAGCTGGACATTGACGATGGACTTCAGGTTCGACATGAGAAACTTCAACGGAGTTGGAACAGTGAAGTTTGCCATGGATTCCGACAAAGAAGAGGATGCTGTGGTGCTGGAAGAAGATCCTTGTTCTCCCATTTGGATAGGTTGAGATGTGTGCTAACACTGTAGCTCTGATACCATAAAGAATTCCTGCAAACAAAGATAATCGGCAGGAAAAGAAAGGAAAAGAGAAGCAGAGAATAGCCT
>NW_021534350.1:0-494 GCF_001605985.2 Dendrobium catenatum | reverse complement strand
CATGCCATGCAAACATGCAGTAATTGCTTTGAGTTCATGACGTTGGTATCACAATGCTTTTATATCGACCTACTACAGCTTAGTGTGTTACAAAGAAAGTTATTCAGGAATTTTCCATGTAATCTCGGAGAGGACACTATGGCCACCATATAATGAAGATCTTGGCATTATACCATTATTAGCTCCTACAATCCGGCGTCGTTCAGGGAGACCTAGAACTAACCGTTATCGTAACAGTATGGATGAAACCCGTGCATCCTCAAGTAGAACATGCTCCTTCTGTCATAACAAGGGTCACAACATTGCTACCTGCCCTACTAATCCAAGGACAACAACGAGGAGAGATTAAGGTTATTGAGAAATTGTAATGGATATGTTATTTCAAATGTCATTTTGCTTGTACTTGAATACTTAATTAATGTAATGCTGTTAAATGGGCTTCACATTTTTTTTTTTGGCATGGATAGAGTGCTGTAATGAGCTATTGGGGTCCC
>NW_021534349.1:0-231 GCF_001605985.2 Dendrobium catenatum | reverse complement strand
AATATGTATCCTTCAACAAGCTTTTAATTTAATTTTGATTCAATTTTGTTTTGTTATGCAAATTTAATTTCTTTCATAATGATTTATTTTGTACTGGTTTTATGTCCAAATTCTTAAGAAAATATCATAGATAATATTTTTCTAAGGTGGGTAAATAGTGAAAACCCGGTTTTTTGAAAATAAACTTAGAATAAAAATTTAAATCTCTATTTGAACTAGAGCACTACGACA
>NW_021534348.1:0-301 GCF_001605985.2 Dendrobium catenatum | reverse complement strand
CTTCTTTTTTTTTTTTTTTTTGCAAAGAGTTTGTTGGCTTGTCCTAAAGAATAACCCATTTCGTTTTTATATAGGTAATGACCTCTCGATTGCACCATCGAGTTATCGATGTTGATTTTTGCATGCCTCTTGTTTCCCTTGTATTGATTGACTATCTTTATTATAGTCTGGAATATGATATCTTGTTTTTGAATATAGCTTTGAGACCCAACATCAACAAGATGGTATTTCCCTATTCAATTCATTGTTGTATAATTATATTTGAGGGATACTTGTACACACGAAATTAACTATAGCAATT
>NW_021534347.1:0-397 GCF_001605985.2 Dendrobium catenatum | reverse complement strand
CACAACTAAAAAAGATAAAATGCAACGAAAAAAAAAAAAGAACACCAAAATTTAATAAAACTTTCCTTAAAGTTAACTTATATTTATTATTTTGATCCATAGCCGCATGCATGGTTTCCCAAAAAAATTATTCAATGATAAATTGGCAAAATCCTAAAAGAGACCTTTAGACAATCGAACTGAGCTAGATCTCTTAATCCTCCTTCCTAGCAAGTTTATAGTGTTGTACATTTGATCTTCTAGTGGCTGCAGAAACAAATTTTTTGAGTTTTTGAAACTAGTACTACATTGAGGAAGACAAATGCACAATCAAAAATCATTTTTAAAATTTTTCTTTTTTATTCTATCAAGCTAAGACTTCATTGTTGCAAACTATTTTCATGGCTTATGTTTTGAT
>NW_021534346.1:0-250 GCF_001605985.2 Dendrobium catenatum | reverse complement strand
CCGCTCTGATACCACTTAAAAGTGCTCAGATGACACTAGAAAGTGCTCAGATACCACATGAAAGTTCGTTAGGGATGTTAGGCCCTATGAACTAGCCTAAGGCTAATAAAGAGATAGAGAGGTGAATCAATATTTAAAATAAACACAATCTTAAATCCAAAAACAAGATTCACCACAATTAAATCCAACAATGCAGAAATTAAATGCGGAAGTAATAATAAGAAAAGAACACACCGGATTTATAGTGGTT
>NW_021534345.1:0-479 GCF_001605985.2 Dendrobium catenatum | reverse complement strand
GTTAAATGTACCTTGTAAATGAAAAATGGGCAATTAATTTTAAGACTTCTTATTCATGTATTAAATCATATGCTCATTAAATTAAAGAAAAGTGCACACATAAAAAAATTTGCATATTTTTAAGGTAAAATAAAATTTTTAAAAAAAGTCAAACAAGAAAAAAATTGTACGAAACAGAAACATTTTTTTCAACTTCAAGGAGATATCCTAAAATTATGTGTGCTAAAAGATGTATGGCAGTGTAGAATTTAATATTATAATTTTATATAAAGATTCAACACGCATAAATAAAATTTGTAATAAACATCCAAATTTTTATGTGAAAAAAAAAAACTATACAATAGACCATTATATTATCATGGATACAAAATATGCTCTTCTGCACAATTGTATGAGAAACAATTGATTGTCATTATATAGATTATAAAGTCTGATCGTCCACAAGCAAATGATTGAAGTCCCATAACAGGACAATATAT
>NW_021534344.1:0-367 GCF_001605985.2 Dendrobium catenatum | reverse complement strand
AAAGGGGTCTCCAACAAAGACAAGGAAAAAGAGATAGCTATGAACGATGATATTATCCCTGAAGATCCTAAGAAAAAGAGTACTCCAACCAATGGGATAGATTATAATATTTTATCCCATCTGAGAAAGATCCCAGCACAACTCAGTATATATGATGCCCTGGTAATGCCTAAAGACCTTCGGGAGACTCTGATTCAAGCTCTCAAAGATCCTCAAAGATACGAGGCATATTTTGCTGAACGTAGTTTGACTGAAGTTCTACAAACTCGTAATGAGCCATTCATTACTTTCTCCGAAGAGGACATGATGCTTGGGACTACAGACCATATCCGTCCTCTGTATGTTACTGCAGAGAGCGATAAGCTGA
>NW_021534343.1:0-234 GCF_001605985.2 Dendrobium catenatum | reverse complement strand
AATATTCATTCTCTCTCTATATATATAATTATTTAAATAATACTTTTTTTATTTCTCATTATAATTATTCATTCGGTGGAGGGTTGCATTAGGTAGTCGACAGCCAGCGTAAAATTTGTCGAATAATAATGACATGAATCCTTTAAGAAATTGAGTTAATGCTAGGGTGTCCCCTGGAAGCGACGTGCTGTATGGCCTACAGTGACAAGTGTGCAAGGGCCGCTGCACCGGCGC
>NW_021534342.1:0-267 GCF_001605985.2 Dendrobium catenatum | reverse complement strand
AAATTTTAATAATATTTATTATTTATTACGTCATCCGATTCGACCCCGGTTAGACCGTTTGAACCGGTCGAACCGTGAACCTCTCCTTTTTTCGGTTAGTTGTCCGGTCCGGTTTTCACAGCCTTGTGTTTTCTTGCATCTACTAGTGGAAACCTTGTTTCTTTTCCTTATTTTTCTCTGTTTGGGTGCATTTCCTGCTGCGGAGCTGCTGTAAAACTGCTGGGACAGTAGTTTTGCTCACTGTTTTGGGCTGATTTTGACTAGGGT
>NW_021534341.1:0-453 GCF_001605985.2 Dendrobium catenatum | reverse complement strand
GCAAGTGATTACAACGAGAATAACAATGAAAACTATATAGTAAGGCTAATAGCAATGAAACAAAAATCCACGGCGTAACATTAAGAAGTGTTTGCCATGAATTCCTTCTCACTCGATCTTGAAGTTGGGGTTTAGCAGGGGAATAGTAGAAGCAACCCTAATGATGCCACCACGAGACAAGTGGCGCGTAAGGTCTTGTTTGCCAGAGAAGTAGCCGGAGGAGAAGAGGTTGTTGATCGGCCGACGAGTTGCCAATGTCCCTTGGGTTGTTGATCTTCAATCATCTCGGCGAGGCAATAAAGGATGCGGTTGACGTAACTTTCCATCGAATCTTCATAATCCCAATCCGGATCAAAGAAAAGAGAGAGCAAGATATCGATTTCTCTTTGAGCGTTGTAGGCGAATCTGTGATCGATCTCAGGGTTAGCCATGCACCGATGGGAGAATGGGAGG
>NW_021534340.1:0-948 GCF_001605985.2 Dendrobium catenatum | reverse complement strand
TTGTGTTCAGGTCAACCTGAACCTGACCTGCAACATTTTAATCGGAAGAATAATGGGAGTTTGCTCGCTGTACTCGGTCTTTAGCTCCTTTGCTGCTATTCGACTTCACCCCTTGAACGACATTCCCTTTCGGTCGGATCAGAAGTTATAACATTCTGATCGGAAGCAACGATAGGAGTTTGCTGTTGTTCAACACTTCGACTCTGCTCCTTTGATGGAATTCCCTTCCGGTTATATGGGAGTTCATCGATGGCTCCTTCGATATTATTTGACTTCGCTCCTTGGACAACGTTCAATTTCGTTTGGATCAGAAGCTTCAACATTTTCATCAGAAGCAATGACTGGAGTATGCTAATGTTCAACTTCACTCATTGGATGACATTCCCTTCCAGTTTGATCGAAAGTTGTAACATTTTGATTGGAAGTAATGATGCGAGATCATTATTAGTAGACTTTGCTCCTTGGATGACATTCCCTTCCAGTCGAATGGGAGTTCACTCAAGTTGTTGTTTGACTTTGCTAGCTGTGAAGTATTCCGGGTCAAAATTGGGCCAATTTTGGGTTTTTCGGTGAACCCGAACCCCAATAGAAATTCAAAATGGGTAAAAAATTAGGACCCAAACCGTACCCATTTCTAGTTCGAGTTGACCTAAACCAAAAATTTTCATGTCAAATTTTCAGGTCGTGTCAAATATTGACACCCCTAGTGATGAAATATGTTCTTATGTGATTAAAAAATATCGATTAGGAGATATAAAGGATACAAATCAATTGATAATTTGTCTGTGATTTAGAATATTCTAGTGCCTATAAGGCCATTAAGCCATATTATTATGCCTACGAACTTGTTCTGTTGCAATAAGCACAAAGGAAGTCATAAATGTTCAGAATCCTCTAAGATTCTATCTATGATTGAGAAAAATTAATATGAATTTTAGTATATTTACC
>NW_021534339.1:0-738 GCF_001605985.2 Dendrobium catenatum | reverse complement strand
GGACTTCTACTCGTCATCGAACTTCTGCCCGTCGACGAACCTTTGTTGGTTTTCTACCCGACGCTGCATCTCTACCCGACTTCGTACTTCTACCGGATGTCGGACTTCTACCAGTTAATAGACTTTCGTCGGTCTTCTGCCCGACGCTGTATGACTATCCGACGTTGAATTCCTGCATGTCATCATACTTCTCCCCGATACTGGAAGTATGCCAGTCATTTCAACCTCCCTCCTTACAACGGTCTATCCGACCTCCATCGCCAACCACCAAACATCAGAACTCCACAAGATCTCTCAAAGAAAAAAGGTAGAAGGGGGATCTCCGGACTTCCTTGCAAAGAGAGGGGCCTTGGAAGACCAAGGGAAAACCTCAATTGTAAGGACAGAGGGAGAAGAGAAGAATGAAGAATCTCCGGACTTTCTTGCCAAGAGAGGGGCCTCGAAAAACCGAGGGAAGGCCTCAATAGTAAGGACAGAGGGAGAAGAGAAGAAAAGAGAAGAAGAAGAGGAGAAAAGAGGAGAAGAAAAGGAGAAGGACAATTTTTCTAAAGGCTTTAAGGGACTATTTATAGGTTTTTGGTGAGAAGAGGGGAAGTTTCTAGAGTTTTCTAGAATTCTTAAAAAATTCGAATTTTTCTGAATTTTTTAGAATTTTTTGGATTTTTCTAGAATTTTTTCGGATTTTTTAATCCATATGGGTCCCACAAAAAAGAAAAAAAAAACAGTCTGAAGGCGGTT
>NW_021534338.1:0-255 GCF_001605985.2 Dendrobium catenatum | reverse complement strand
TATACATGTGCAATAAAATTAGTTTTTAAAATGGCTGCCAAATTCTCATTTCAGAAATCTAGTTAATTGCTTTGGAAGAGTATCGGTCATTAACTAGCTGTGAAATTGATGTATATCCTTATTAAAGAAGGATTATTACGTCCTCCGACCGGACGCTATTACGTCCTCCGACCGAACGCAGAGGAACGCGTCTGGTCGGAGGCCAAATCCCACCAAAAAATGAGTTGTACCGAGCAATACCAAACAATAACGAGG
>NW_021534337.1:0-217 GCF_001605985.2 Dendrobium catenatum | reverse complement strand
TATGTTTTCGTAGTGTTTGATTTTCGTATGTGTGTTTTTCATATGTGTGTTTGATTTTTGTATGTGTATTTGATTGTTTTCATTTTTTTTATCTTTTGTGTTGTTTTGTGTTATATAAAAACTTTAAAAAATAAATTTTTTTAAAGTAATTCAAATGCCTCCTTATTTTCATGAGTTCACCAATTCAGGGGTAGTTTAGGAGATTCTTAGAATTTGA
>NW_021534336.1:0-252 GCF_001605985.2 Dendrobium catenatum | reverse complement strand
TTGATTGTGATCTCTATTTGATGTATGCATCTCATTGTGATGCATACAATTTCTATTCAATCGTGCGGCTCATCACAATTGAGTTAACCAAGGAGATTCAAAGCTAACTAAGATGTGCATGAAAAGGTCAAATATTAGACTGGTCCATTGGATCGGTCCAGCCAGTCCGATGGGACCGGCTTATGCAAAATAGTCTGAATTCTCCGCCTGTCTGTACGCGCCGAACAGATGCCGCGAGCTTTCGGGGGCTGT
>NW_021534335.1:0-287 GCF_001605985.2 Dendrobium catenatum | reverse complement strand
ATCCCGGACGATCCACAATATCGTTCTGAATAATCTGAATAAATTTGCACTGATCGTCCTAGACTATCCTAATATTGTTCGGGACTATCAAGTCAAACTCTACACATCGTACTGGACAATCCTACGATCGTCCAGGATGATTTTTTGCACCGGAATTGAGTTTTTAGGGTTTTCAGAAGCCCTCTTTTTAAGCACATCATACGGGACTATCATGTGATCGTCCTGGATGATATTTGGCGCCGGAATTAGTTTTTAGGTTTTGGAAGCCCTCTTTTTACGCACATAGT
>NW_021534334.1:0-210 GCF_001605985.2 Dendrobium catenatum | reverse complement strand
GGATTGGGAGATAGAGATGTCGGGAGTGGGAGGGGAGCTCGTGTGGAGATTGGCAGTGGAGTTCGGCAGAGGGAGGTCGAGAGCAATGGGGGGAGTTCTTGGTCGTGGTAGCGAGAGAAATGTCGAAGACGGGAGCTCGGTCTTGAGTGCCGAAGAGGCTGAGTGATCGGCTTCATTTTATAGCCGCGAATGGGAGGCGATCGAAGCGGT
>NW_021534333.1:0-845 GCF_001605985.2 Dendrobium catenatum | reverse complement strand
TGAGCATTGCGGGTTTGATTAGCACGGGATCGCATGGAAGCTCGTGGTGGGGGAAAGGTGGATCGGTTCATGAGTATGTTGTGGCGATGCGCTTAGTTGTGCCGGCGGCGGCGGATGAGGGGTTTGCCAAGGTAGTGGAGATTGATGGGAGTGAGCCGGAGCTCTTTAATGGGGCTAGGGTTTCGATGGGGCTTCTCGGAGCGATTTCCAAGGTTGGTCCTTATTATTTTTGTGGCATTAGTTCTTCGTATATGAATAGGGAGAGATTATTACCGTAACTCTCCTTAGCTAATAATTTCTCATGAATGAGAGCTAAGGGAAGAATATAAATAATTCAAATGCATATGGAAAAATAAGAAAAAAAATTAAAATGTACAGATTTTATTTTTTGTATTAAAACTCTCTATTGGAAAAAAAACTTACCCAAAAAAAAAATTATTTTCTTAGGATGAAAACTATTATTCTTATCCTTAGTTATGAGCTGAAATTTTAAAATAAAAATAAGATTGAAATGAAATAAAATTTTGTTTGTTATTATAATAAATTAACATCTTTGTATTTTATTTTTTTGTTTATGAGACTACTGAGAGTTTTAACGAGTTTAGATTTTCGGTGAATTTTTAAAAGTCGATTGGATTTTTTATAAAATACTACCTAGAGATTTCGCCCTCATTTTATGGAGTAATTATTGAGTCCGAACACCGAATGCATCCAGAGACCAATAACAAAGCGTCACGTCACTTGAGCGCTTGATACGGTGCTTGATACCGCACTCGGTACCGTGCTTGATACACGATACTTTTTCCATTTTATGAGGCTTTTATGATCTAAGTTATGATTTCCTA
>NW_021534332.1:0-1106 GCF_001605985.2 Dendrobium catenatum | reverse complement strand
CCAAGGTTCAATTAGAGGTCCGGGATGACCTCTGTTTGAACCGGATTTCTGTTTGAACCGAATGATATAATAAATATTAATTTTATTTAAATATAACATGAGAATTAAAAATAAAAAATTTCAACAAGCATGCTAACATAAGAATTCTATATACATTGGCATCTCCACTCATAGAACATCAATCATTTGTAGCTTTTAAGCAACAAATAATAGAAAACATCAAACATCATGCAATCATGGCCGGTTGGTCGTTCTCATTATAGGAGGAGACATTATGATATATGAAGACTATCATCAAATGGGCGTCATGCAATGACTATTAATATACATCAAATGGTGTATGATTGGGAGCCTTGAATGAAAAGGAATGGTGAATGGTCGGTTTAGTCATTCTCTTTATCAAATGGAAGAGTATGGGTGTCAAAGAATGACTCGACCCGCCAACCAGAATAAAAAATTTTGGATTTGGATTCACCCGTTTAATAACAGGTCATGTTCGCATCCAGAATTCTAACCCATTTATTAAATGAGTTAGGTTTAGGTTAGCCCGCAAATCCAATTTTGACTAGAAATAGTCTCTTTTAATATTTTTCTCAAAATTCGTTTGATTGCTGGTATAATATACTTATTTTGTTTATCAAATTATCTAAAATATATAGTTGACAAACTATATTAAAAAAATAATCAACGGGTTATGAAGTCGAGTTGGGTCATTTGGGTTGCTAGCGGGTCGAGTTTGGGCTCATCATTTTAACTTGTTATGGAGGAGCAAGCTTGAAGCTCGAGTTTGTTGATATGAAAGAATCAAAAAGAGAGTAGGGGGGCGATGGAAGGGAGTGTAAGACTTAACCAATTTTGACATCTCTAGGGAATAACAAGTTATCAATATGCTTAGAGTCTCATGTTAATGGTCGATGGATGCCAGACATCAATAATTAATGTAAACTCAAAAATATTGTAGATGGGGAACTCAAAGTTAGGTGACGGTAGATGATTGACATGATTGTCTCAGGATAAAGAGAAAGAGAGAGACTATATTATTAGAGAGATGTGCGTCAAACATCTAGATCTACTAGATATTGAATATTGGTCGTGTAACTCTTATA
>NW_021534331.1:0-654 GCF_001605985.2 Dendrobium catenatum | reverse complement strand
TATATATATATATATATATATAATGCAATTGGAATTCCTTCACATTACTCATAAAGAGGAATCAACATGAATATGAATGATGCACTTCAGTTATGCTCATGAGTGAATGAAGATAGTTGAGAATGTGGCACATTCATAAATATGTGAAGGACATATGAAGAATATGAAGTTTTTGATGAATAAGATCCAAGAAGTAATTCATTTGCAAAAGAAAAAAGCTACAAGCTCTCTTCAAAGACAATGAAAGTGGCAAGGAGATACAACAATTCTCCTTGGATAAAAGAACTCAACTTGTAGTAAATGTAGCAGGTTTTAATGCTTGTGGCACCTCAAATAATGACATAAGTTTATGTAATTGCAATGCATACTACCTACAAGCAATACTAGAAGAATTGCAACAAATACAATAATTTTTGTGCAAATAAAGATCAAATTGAAAGGTTAGCAGTATGCTTACAATCAATCAATAACAGAGTTCTCAAGGAATTTTGATAGATCTTCAAGCTAATCAAAATGCAAAGGAGTGTAAAGGGGACTTAGTAGATGAAATAATTATTTTATAACACTCAAGTAATCTACATCAATATACAAACAAGGATATTGATCTGCATGCAAGTAAGAATAAAAGATCTGCAATACATACATTCTCTTTAT
>NW_021534330.1:0-247 GCF_001605985.2 Dendrobium catenatum | reverse complement strand
GCCTGGGTACTCCAAGTCAAGGATCTCATTCAGAATATCATAATAATTACACTCATCTTCTTCATGAGTGTTCCCTCTAACACATACTCCACAATTTTCAATTTTTCTTCCTTCACTCTACGATTTGGTATGAAATCTGAACCCATTCACTATATATATTGGGCAAGTTTTAACTTTTCGCATCGGACCCCATGCTAATGCTTGCAAACTTTTATCGAAACATTTGTTATCAGGGTTTTGTACCTAA
>NW_021534329.1:0-254 GCF_001605985.2 Dendrobium catenatum | reverse complement strand
ATCTGCAAAAACACTAGTAGAACTTTACAACTTGGCGAGACCCCGTGGTTTTTTCCCTTTTTGGGTTTTCCACGTAAAAACCCTGGTGTTCACTTCTCTTTTGTGCTTGTGTGCTGAATACTCGTACAACGCTTTGACGCAAATTTACAAACTCTACCGCCGCGTATATTCTAGCACGCAACAAATATTAAATTATATAAAATAAAAGACAGCTTTTTTAATTTTCATATATACTTTTTTACCATTTTGAAACC
>NW_021534328.1:0-270 GCF_001605985.2 Dendrobium catenatum | reverse complement strand
CGCATGCTGAATTTAATTTGAAGTCTTCATAGTCTGAAGTTAATTTTTCCTGAAATGTCAGTACACACAAGAGCAAATGCAATTCTTCTAAAAAATGTTAGGAGATAACTACACATTTGAACAATAATGTTTTGAATCATCAAAACTTCATAAGTTGCCAAAATGTAAAGCATGCAAATAATAAATATCTTAACATGCACTACCGGTAAGGAAGTTTGGGATAAATTGCACATCATATACGAAGGCACTAGTGAAATCAAGCAATCTAAG
>NW_021534327.1:0-387 GCF_001605985.2 Dendrobium catenatum | reverse complement strand
AAATTTGACTTTCTAATTAAAAGTGTTTTCTAGAAAGTTAACATTTTATTAAAATACTAGACCTTACTACGATCAATTAGACAGTAAGTACACTGAAATTGGATTTTTCTATAATTAGTTATCAAGGTTTTAAGTTTTGAACTCATTTTGATTTAAAGTTGACCAATATGTTGACTTTTTGAATTTGATGTTTTTCTAGAATTTTAATATTTTTAATAAATATTAGAAATTATTACGAGTTGAATTCAAGTGAGTTTGGTCAATTTGGATTTTTCGTTAATTCGTTATAAAATTTTGAAGTTTATGTATTATTGGAATTTTTAAATATCTTTAATTAAAGGGCCTTTTTTTAATTTTGCCCCAAATGAGATCCCAACTCCTTGAAAT
>NW_021534326.1:0-218 GCF_001605985.2 Dendrobium catenatum | reverse complement strand
CTTTCCCTGCTCAAATTAGCGCCCCTCCTCGCGTGTAGGAGTTACGGGATTTCTCTTTCTTCCCCCACGGCTTTCTAACAGTTGAGGCTTCCGCTATTTGCGAGCGGGAAACTTCCCCTGCTCGAATTAGTGTCCCTCCTCGCATGCAGAATTTTACGGGTTTTGAATGCCATTTGAGCGAAAGTTTGCTGGCGATGGACGATCAAGTTGAAGCCCAT
>NW_021534325.1:0-992 GCF_001605985.2 Dendrobium catenatum | reverse complement strand
GTTTAAAATAACTTCCAAGAAAAGAAAACTATTAGTTTAATCAAAAGTCCTTCCAAGCCAAAGCTTGTGATGTAATTAACCATAGGAGCTTGCCCCTATGGGACGTCTGTACCCCAAAAATAAATAAACCCCATTCAACCAAATATTGAATGGGGGAATCTCTGTTTCAAATTGTAAATTTTATCATTGAGTCCATAAGGAAATGATATTTTTACCCTTAGGGGCAATATATCATCATTCTTATGTCGTACTTAATCATAAAATATGCAATCCGTTCGAGGATATAAAAATTCTCCAACACTATCACCCCTATCAAATGGGCAAGAATAAAAGTGGCTGGTCATCTACCATAACCAAACAAGAAATTAGTGCTGCCATGTGCTTGGATAACATGCGATCCCCTCTAAATGAAATTTCCTAAATGATAAGAGCTGGCGCTTTTCACCCAATATGATATTTCTGCTGGCAAAAGTAAGGACAGCAGGCGACTCATCCTTTGATAGGAATTCCAAAGATCATTCATGTCTTTTCACCTTGCGGTTTTAGGATGTATGAAAGCCTCATGATCAAGTGCGATAGGGTGGTCTGTATTTCTACGGATGCTACCATTATAGTTGGGTAGCAGTTTATTTATTAAGACCTGGTGCTAAAATTTAGATTTACAATTGTGTACCAATCGGATAATGCTCGAATTATTCTTTCAATGTTTTACACCTTTGTAAACCTCTTCAATTTATAGGGCCGTTTTGTCACCGCTATTACAAATGCAATGAAAGTTTGCCATCATTCCTTTTCTCTTTCTACTATTATCAAAAATCTAAGGCAAAATAAACCTAAAATTTTATAGAGCCTGAAAGGCAAAAGCACATCAGCACTTCAAATCAAAAAAATAAAATATTTGCCAGCCATAGTAATTTTCCAGCTAGCATCAATACATGAACAGCAAGACATATAACTCGCCATAAAAACAATGCTAAATGACAAATGAGATA
>NW_021534324.1:0-207 GCF_001605985.2 Dendrobium catenatum | reverse complement strand
ATCAACAGTCATTGACTCTAAAATTCAGAAAGTCTTATCCCCCGGTGAATGAGAAAGGGGGAGTCAATATCAAGTTCAATACTCCAAAGTTCAGAAAGACCCATCCCCGGTGATTGAGAAAGGGGAATTAATGTCAAGATGAGGAAATACCTCATGACATCCAAATAAGCAACGCCACCGGATCTGCAACACTTATGAAAGCAGACA
>NW_021534323.1:0-1246 GCF_001605985.2 Dendrobium catenatum | reverse complement strand
CAGGAACTACAATGTTGATTCCTCCTTCAATAACCTAACAAAAGAAGGAGGAATCTTATTAAAATCTAAATCTTTCCAAATAAAATTACATACCATAGGAAGGTTAGCACACATATCTGCTAACTTAATGTAACCTCTATCTATACAATTAAAGATGACATAGTTAAAGTCTTTAAAAAATTCAAGGTCTTCCATCCCCTTGAAGTCATCAAGCCGAGCCTTATGAAGAGTCATGATCACATTAGAATTGTCTCCTTCAATGATTTCTCCCTTATATTTGAACATCCAATCTTTAATTACTCCTCTCAATGACTTGATAGAATAGCTCCAATTAATAAATGTCCCAATGTATTCATGAATCACCAAAAGCCAACAAGAACCTCCCTTTGCAGTCACGGATTACACCTCCTATGCCGGCTTTATAGGAAGAACCAAGAGAAGCATCTACATTTATTTTTAACAATCAGGTGGAGGGGGATACCAAGTATTTGATAGCCTAAAAGACTGATTAGCATCCCTTAATTCCAATTTTGAGTTAATAATAAATTTAGAATTTGAAGTAAAGCTGACAGCATTAACAACAATTGAGTTAGCCCTTCTACCACTTTCTCATGTAATAGTTTGTTCCTAGCTAGCTTTCCATGAGAGGTACATAACATTGCAAAAAAAAATGAGAAGCAGACCATTTTGTTTTTCCATTGAATCCATCCAAGTACAGCATTCTTCAAAGCTTTCAAATATTGGAATCCAAAATCCCCATTTGTTTAGCTGTGAAATTACCTCTTTCAACTTGCTGCATTTGACTAGAATGTGTTCCACATCCTCATTACCATCCAAACACCTTGGAAAAGCTTCATTGTCTTGCAATCTTCTATGTGTTAGATACTGAAAAGTTAGGATTGCATCTTTAAATAGCCTCTAGCAAAAGACTTCCAACCGAGGTACAATTTTTGCTTTATTTAATTATTTAGAAAATCTGCATTCACCCATAGTCTGCTGCTTTGACTCAACAATCATTCTAGAAATTGTCTTCCCTAAATTTTGGTAAATCAGCTCCTGTTCATCTTTCCTTAGAGTTGACTTTATGCTGGAATGTAGAATTAGTTCAACCATTTCGTTCCCAAATAGTTTCAGCAATTCTGCAACATTCCATTCTTTGGCTTCAATAAATATGTCCATCATTATTGTCTCTTCACCTTGGGGTACAACAAATGTTGGCCATTTGTTGATGCTTCTATCCAGAAGC
>NW_021534322.1:0-309 GCF_001605985.2 Dendrobium catenatum | reverse complement strand
CCAAACTTCTAAAATTCATAACTAATTGTAGAAAATTCCAAATCAATCAAACTCAGTGGTTAATGATTCTAATTAAAATCTAGTATTTTTCAAAAATTTCAAACCCCTAAAATCTAGTCAAAGTCAAAAAGTCAACATTTTGGTGAGCCCTAGGTCAAAATCGGGTTAAAACTTCTAAAAATCATAACTTTTGATAGAAGACTCCAAATTGAATGTACCACCTGTCTAACAACTCATTATAAGGTCTAGTATTTATTAAAAATATGATACCCCTTAATTTCTCTCTAATTCTAAAAGTCAAATTTTGAC
>NW_021534321.1:0-469 GCF_001605985.2 Dendrobium catenatum | reverse complement strand
GCTAGAGCCCAAAGAAACCTAAATCTAAGAGATCTCAGATTTCAGCCAAATTCAAGATGCCACACCCTAGCAAAAATTAACTATTTAATGCATACAAATCAAAAGGAATTCCCTAAACAGTCCTTACATTCAAATTTCTCTCTAAAACCCCCCAAAAATCCTTCCTAAAACGCTTCGTTTGAGCTGTCGGCCCGCCCGATCTCCGCAGGAGGCGGAGATCACGCGACGTTTCGCGTCTGAGCCGGTCCCGTGCGGACTGGCTGGACGGGTCCAGTGGACCGGTCTAACAATACTCCTCTACCCGCTTAGATCGGGCGAACCCCCTTAAAGAAGCCTCTAATAAATCCATCTTCAGTACACTGCTGCTCCAAACCCTTCACTTCTATGTCATAGATGTGATCTCGGGCCTCCTCAACGTGATCCTGAACGATTGTCTTGAAAGCTATGGACTTCTTAAAGTCTTCAATAA
>NW_021534320.1:0-926 GCF_001605985.2 Dendrobium catenatum | reverse complement strand
AGTTGCGACACGCACTTCGTGCGCTTGGCTTGAAATCTCCGCGATGGAAGGCTTGGAGGGCGCTGGTGCATGCCGACCTTAACGATAACAAGCACATCGACGGCGATGACGAGGTCGAGGAACTCATCAAATATGCCGTGAAACAGAATTGGGGTATAGTTATCGTCTGAGTCTCACTTAGGTTTCTTTTGGGGCTGCTTTCTTCTTGCTCTATAGAATAGTTTTTTAGTACAAATTTTTCTTTTGAATTTCAAATTTTGTACTTTAAAGCTGTTTTAAAAAGAAGGATGAAAGCTGTCCCAAAAGAAATCTTAATCTAGAAGTGATAGTCTTCTATGTTAGTAATAAATAGTGCATGCTGATAAGTCTCTACGTTAAGTTCGGCTTTTATGCATACGTTGGACATGCTTTTGTACAAATGTATTAGTATAGTTTGCAAGAGTTCGAGGCAAACAAAAGCTGTTACTCCCTTTTGTATCTTATTGTATAATAAGAAATATTAGTAGTTCTATAAGAAAGTAGGCTGAAAGAGAGGAAAATATAGAAGTGGTTTAATAGAAGGGTGGTTAGAGATAGAGGTTTCGTATGGACTGCTTATTACTGCTTTTAAGAAGCAGTAAAAAAGTCATCCCAAATCGTCAAACTGTCACTACTAAAAAATATATCTTTTGCAACACTTAAGACTGACTTTCATGGGGGTTATAACACCAACAATTTTTTCTAGTGGTTTTTAAACTGTCATATATCCATTGTATTTGATTATCGATAATTTTTGCAGAGGTTATAACCGTCACTATTCTATGATTTTCGCAGCGGTTATATCCACCGCAAAGTGTCCTGAAATATAGAACTATATTCGCTTCTATTTGTACAAAATTGTGTCTAGATTTCGCAGCGGATATAACCGCCATGAAAGTTCCAGATTA
>NW_021534319.1:0-315 GCF_001605985.2 Dendrobium catenatum | reverse complement strand
TTTTTTTTACATATTATATGAAAATTAATATGTTTTATTTTTCTTTAAATAAATATAATTAAATTAAATAATCACTATATACATAATTGTGGTTGTGGTTAGTGTAGGAAGATGGCAATCATAGATTGAAAGATTGCCAATTCTACAAGTAATGAGCCAATAACATAAAAAGGGTGAAACCCTATATTTCCATAGGATCAAAGCCTCCAACACTAACACTTTATTTTATATTATTAGATACCATAATTGATCATATTTAACAATTAAATAATAATTCAAGAGTCATTATAAGTTTAATTTGTAAATCGTTTCCAT
>NW_021534318.1:0-224 GCF_001605985.2 Dendrobium catenatum | reverse complement strand
CATCCTTTTACACTATCCCTAGTGTTGGCAGAGAACTATCATTCTTTACACACTTTCCTAGTGTGGCCAGAAAACCCTTCGTCCTTACACACTCTCCTAGTATGGGCAGAGAACCCTTCGTCCTTTCACACTCTCCTAGTGTGGATAGAGAACCCTTCAGCTATTTACATTCTCCAAGTGTGGGCACAGAACCCTTCATCCTTTCACACTCTCCTAGTGTGGGT
>NW_021534317.1:0-323 GCF_001605985.2 Dendrobium catenatum | reverse complement strand
TTATATTTGCCATGTGGCTGCAGATCACTTGTCTCTTGTTTTACTTTGGGCAATTTTTTAAACTAAGTACCGTTTAAAATTTAATTAAGCGATTAACCAACAAAAAAAAAAATTTAAACTCGCCAAAGTCGCCCGTTTAACGGGCGACTTACTTATTTAGAATAAGTCGCCCGTTTAACGGGCGACTTACTTATTTAGAATAAGTCGCCCGTTAAACGGGCGACTTACTTCCTTTATAACTCAACCGTTATGTCTTGATGTCTTGAAGTAAAACTGAATTATGTAAGTGTAGTAAGTCGCCCGTTGAACGGGCGACTTACTCT
>NW_021534316.1:0-671 GCF_001605985.2 Dendrobium catenatum | reverse complement strand
ACCAACCAATACGAAATGAATAAGGATTTAGAAGCATGGTGACAAAGTAAAAAGTAAAAGGAACATACGTTTGATAATAAATTGATGCTCAACTCGATACACTTCTCACTGAAATATAAAATATGCATGATTAAGTTGACAGAGTGAATACGAATGTGGTGGAGATAGATCCTTGAATTGATATCAAATGAAGCTAAATTTCAAATCATATTAGTCCTAGCCATCAATGTTTTATCAGGGTTAATGGATTGTATAGGTCTTTCACTCAGTTGATTGTACATATAATCATGGATAGTATTCATGATCATTCAAAAAAATAATATTCTTATGGAAACACTATGGCAAATGTATGAGGGCATAATATTTATAAAATATGCATACATATGCAATTAGTAACATAAAAGAAGATCATGTTTATAATTTATTATTAATCAATTTTGAATATTTAGGTGTGAGTTGGGTCATTGCTCAAATGTTTAGTAACCCAAATGTTTAAAAATGAATTAATTTGATAATATGGAAAATTTTGAACTGCAGTGAGTGAAACTGCATTGGCGAGCACAACAATGATATGGTCTATAGCGCCGTGACGCCAAGCACTAAATATTATTTTTTTACATATTAATCAAAAAACCCCTCACCACCTCATCATCCCCCTTCCATTCCTTCAG
>NW_021534315.1:0-243 GCF_001605985.2 Dendrobium catenatum | reverse complement strand
GTCCAAATGAGATGTATTAAATCAAGGGGTTGTGACAATAGTTTTCTATGTTTGAGTTTCATCCCAAAAGGGATGTATAAAGTATATCCTAAATTGCTCTAAGTTTACTAAGACACCTTAATTATTGTCCTTAGTATCACTAAGTTGTAGGATAGAAATCAAGTTATACTAACCCTTCGATGCTAATTGCAAGCACACCACACCACAACAACCATAAGTATAGTGCACTACATCTAAGGAAAT
>NW_021534314.1:0-203 GCF_001605985.2 Dendrobium catenatum | reverse complement strand
GGTTGTAAGACCCGCTATCAGGCAACTTCTACATGAACTCGTAAGCCCCTACATTTTAAGAAAATTGTCAAAATAAATAACAATAATCCTAAACCTTAAACAAACTAAAATTCAAACCTATGGGCTTCTTAGTCAAAAGGATTAAGTTGTAAGACCCGTTTTTTTTAGGCTACTTCCTAAGGGAAGCCATAAGTCCTACCCAA
>NW_021534313.1:0-229 GCF_001605985.2 Dendrobium catenatum | reverse complement strand
TTGGATATTTTCCTACTTGTGTTTGCCATCATCAAAAGGGGGAGATTGTAGAAAATCTATTTTCATGGCTTATGTTTTGATGATTGACAAACACTATTTCTCTTGGACTGCTTGTTGCTTCTAACTTTTCAGGAATCGAAGATCAGACGAACCGACAAAGCCAGTTCATGAGTGCATAGGTTTAGGGTTAATTCAGTCTGTACTTTTTCACTTCTTGAGTCTACTTGTA
>NW_021534312.1:0-250 GCF_001605985.2 Dendrobium catenatum | reverse complement strand
ACATAACATAAACTTTTGATCAAATGTATCTAAGTGTTTAAGATGCAATACATAAGGTGTATATAAGGAGTCGGTGACTTGTCAAAAATATTTTCCTTATACACTTCTTTCGTTCAAATTAAATAAAATATTGAGAAGAGGGGAGACACATAATTGGCATGTCACAACCCAACCCGATCAGGATAGGTCATATCGTGTTGAGTTGTGATAGACAAATATCAAGATCTAGTTTTAAAATATTTCATATTCT
>NW_021534311.1:0-228 GCF_001605985.2 Dendrobium catenatum | reverse complement strand
TGGGAGCATATAGTACCTGAATAGTGGATGTCTAAAGCATATGACTGGAGATACTGCTCAATTAATAATGTTGGAAGCCAGGAGTGGAGGCATGGTAACACTTGGAGATAACACCACAAAGAAGGTGATTGGATCAGGTATGATTGGAAACTTGAAAAACTTTTTTATTGACAATGTTTTGTTGGTTGAAAGTTTAAAGCATAATTTGTTAAGTATAAGTCAGCTATG
>NW_021534310.1:0-459 GCF_001605985.2 Dendrobium catenatum | reverse complement strand
GAAGAATAGGAGAGAAGAGACTCCTCCTCTACCACTGTCGGAGTTCCGCCCGAACTGTAAATGACGCCGGAATTCTGCCTGACATCCACGGGACATCGAAATTCTTCCCGACTTCAATGGGATGCCAGAATTCTATCTGACTTCCACGGGACGCTAAAATTTTACCCAAGTAACGACAGAGTTCCCCCTTGACGCCGAAACTTCGACCAAGTGATACCGAAGCTCCTCGGCCACCAACAGACATCGGACTTCTACCCGACACCAGTCCTTTACTCATCGCCAAGTTTCTACTTGCGCAAGACTTCCATCAGTTATCGGACTTTCGCTGGACATCTATCCGAAGATGGATTTCTTTCCATTATTGGACTTCTACCTGACATCGTCCTTCTAATCTTCATCGTCTGACAACCGGTTTTTTGTTTGGTGTCAAAATGTGTGCATATATGTATATATTTCATA
>NW_021534309.1:0-467 GCF_001605985.2 Dendrobium catenatum | reverse complement strand
GGATGACGTCTATTTATGAAGATCGTACTGTACGATTTGTAATCGTACTGTACGAATAGTAATGGCTACTTTTGAAATCAGAGGTTTTTGGAGCCCTTTTTTGAGATGTCAATCAAGTCCTTTTTCAGTAAGATTTATAGAGGAGGTGAACGTGGTTAGAGAGGGATTACAAGGGAGAGAGCTCTAGAGAAATTCTTGAGGGTTGAGAGTGGAAGGAGGAGGTGAGCATTGTGAGGGAGAAGAGGTGTGAGGGAGATCACACGGTTGCTCCAAGCTTTCTGCATCTTGCGCCTCCTGTGGCCCTAGAAGGATTTGAGGGAGGATCTCTAAGGGAAAGGCTCGTCTACATCTGTTACCTCGAGGTTCTCTACCTTCTCCAGGACGGAGAAAAATGAGAAGGTTCTCTGCCGTCACCAGGAGGGCGAAAATAGAGTTTGGCACTCCACCACGTCGGGTTGGTGAAAGGG
>NW_021534308.1:0-252 GCF_001605985.2 Dendrobium catenatum | reverse complement strand
TGCATTTACTTAAAAAATACCAAAAATATCAAATTATTGAAATTAGAAATATGGTAATGGTTCTTTATAGTGAGACGAGTAACCCTCCAATAGGACCGAGTGGTGAAAATCGCTCTAAGACATCCAAATTCTAAGTTCTATTTTCTCTCCTCTATTTTTTCTCTAATTTTGGTTTTCTGTTTCTCTGGCTTTGTTAAAAACAAATGGGAAGAGGAATAAATGGCATTTGACTAATTCATTTAATGGATTAGG
>NW_021534307.1:0-223 GCF_001605985.2 Dendrobium catenatum | reverse complement strand
GTGGATTAAAATCCGGGATGTTGAATGGGGGGTAATCAGTTTCAGGTTCATCCCAACCGGTTGGCTGGATTTGTTCAATCGGGATTGTAGAGGATGCAGGGGGTGTATAAAGGAAAATATAGGTATATTTACCATGGGTTTATCCAAGTGGTTCGACTGTAAGATCACCAGCAAGATATTGTTCCAAAATAAAATGAGGTTTTGGGTTCTCAGGTTCAGGTTC
>NW_021534306.1:0-273 GCF_001605985.2 Dendrobium catenatum | reverse complement strand
GAAACTTAGAAAATTCATAACTTTTCCTAGAAAACTCTGATTCCAGCCTACTACCTGTCTAACTACTCTTATTAAGGTCTAGTATTTTCCTAAGGTGTTAGAAATCCCAAACTTAGCCTTTTTTCCCATAGTGACTTTTTGGACCCTTAGCTTAATACCTAGGAGGACCCGGAACTTTTCAAAATTGGCTAATGCAATTTAAACTTCAAATATAAATATCCTAACCCCTTAAAATTGATCAACAAACTGAAATATTTAAAATGAACCCTAATC
>NW_021534305.1:0-1262 GCF_001605985.2 Dendrobium catenatum | reverse complement strand
GAACAGTGCGACGCCAATATTGGCGTCGCACTGTTCACCTGCTATTAAATGGCGGAAATTTTAGCATTCGGTTGGAGCGACGGAACGACTCCATACACTCGTTTAGCATTCGATTGGAGATTCCCTAACAACTCAAAAGATAAAAGCTACAAAGAAAAAACTTCAATAAAATATATAAGAAAACTAACTACCTTGTACAGCATCCATAAATATTACATTAAACAATAGTTTAAAGAGAAAATAAAATACCTAAAAAATTGGAACAAGTTCTTAGAACAAAAACTTCCTTGAGTCCTTTGCAATCCGATAGAAAGATGCAAAATTTTATGCACTCCGCATTATATAAGTTAAGGGCATCTTGGGACATGTATGTCTCTTAGTGGAAAAATTATTAGGTGCGGAGTGTGCATCTTCCGCACAAATACTGAGTACCTAGCGGTACCTAGCTAGGTATTCAATACTTGTGCGGACAGTTCTTCCCGCCCGCACTCCGCACTTAATAATTTCTCCTCTTAATGGGGGCCAAGAAATCGAAATTGAGGGAAAAGAAAATAAAAAAGGTGGCTAAGGGATCATGGGCGAATGATTTGATGAGGAAATACGAGGCAAAATGATCAAATAAAAATGAAGATCATTAACCAATTAATTAACCAACATATTATGCAAAAATTGGAACTCATTTATCCGATTTCTGTAGAAACCGGAACACATTTCTCTGATTTCTATAGGAACCATTACTCACTTATCCAATTTCTATAGAAATTGATACTCACTTCTCTAATTTCTATACAAATCGGAATTTGGTCGGTGTTAGCTCCTATTTAAATTTTCCCTCCTTCGTGCTTCCACCGTAGGGCGGTTAAAAATGGATTTTGAGTCGGGTTCGGGTTGAACCCAAATCTGAACCGACACTTTTTAACCCAACCTGAATCTGATCGGTTTTTGCAAACATGTTGATTTTTCGGACCCAAACCCTACCCGCTTCGGGTCCAAGTCAACCCGAACACCACTTTTTAATGTTTTACTAAAATATTTTTATTTAATTCGATTTTTTTTAAACCTAAATTGAATTAATGTACTATTTACTTCAATCAATTTAAAATAAACCAAGCTTAATTCAATTTGGACAAAATGATTTATTATTTTTTTAAAATCATTTACTTATTTCATAACAATCTTCTAAAACACTCCTAAATCAAGTAAACGAATCAAATCGGGTTGATTTCAGATTTCCAAGTCAATCTAAACCCGACCCAATTTTT
>NW_021534304.1:0-290 GCF_001605985.2 Dendrobium catenatum | reverse complement strand
TTCGAACAAGTTTTCTTAAAAAACTTAAAAACAGTTTTTGGTAAAATGGAACCTCTGATCCAGTATGCAATAGTATTTTGAATAGTAAACTTTAAATACTGCAATCTCCCAGCCATGGACAAAAGGTCAGCTTTCCAACCATTAAATTTTTTCAGCAGGTTATCCATCAAAGGCAAAAAATCAGCTACCTTTAATCTGTTGAAGGAAATAGGAATTCCTAGATATGTGATCTTTGTGGTGACATTAAAGATAGAAAGTGTTTGGCACAGTAACTCCTGGTTTCTTTGGTT
>NW_021534303.1:0-252 GCF_001605985.2 Dendrobium catenatum | reverse complement strand
GTAAGGGTAAAAATGAAAAATATATAATTAAAATAAAAATTTAAGATAACGTAGGACGATCACAGCCGTCGATCTTCAGCTCCTCCACAGATAGACATGGACGGTTGGATGTCCGCATCATTCCCCCAGGGTGGAAAAGAGCTCAACCCTGTTGAGTTCGAGTCCCGGGTGAGCAACCATGCTCTGATACCAAACTGATGCAGAACGGGAGCGGCTAACCACTTAAAGTATGAATTTAATTTTCATATTTTA
>NW_021534302.1:0-259 GCF_001605985.2 Dendrobium catenatum | reverse complement strand
TAAGAGAATTTTTTAATTAAAAAGTTTCAATCCGGGGCAATTTTTTAAAAGCAACATGTTAATTATCATAATTAACAAAAGCAGCTTATTTATTTTAAAATTTTTTAAAAAACTAATTCGCTAAATTGAATTAGAATACGCCAAGTTTTCTGGCACATTATGAATACGCTAATTATTTTGGCGTGTTCAGAACAATAGAAAAAAAGATGAAGCGAGATGAGTACGAATTTTTATTGCGTCCTCCCACCTGACGCATCTT
>NW_021534301.1:0-253 GCF_001605985.2 Dendrobium catenatum | reverse complement strand
ATCCGACCCTAAGGAAAAGGTGAAGAGCGTTAAAAAGGTGAAAGAACTCGAAAAGGAAAGACTCAAGTTGCGCATCAAGAAAGGGAAATTTTTTTAATTGATAAGATGAGCTACATCAAGCATAGTATTTCTTAAGGAAACGTCCATTGACAGATAGCATTGGGTGGTTTCCTTTACAATCTACTAACTGATACGAGCCTCCTTCGTAGACAGTCCCTATAACGAAGGGTCCTTCCCATGTAGGTTCAAATTT
>NW_021534300.1:0-252 GCF_001605985.2 Dendrobium catenatum | reverse complement strand
GAGGCCTTTGCTGTGAAGGAACAGAGTGCCAGCCTTTTGGACATCGGGAGCTGGCAAAGCAATCACAAACTGTGCTATCTTGAACGGACGGTTGTGATTCATCCACAAAAATAATTGATCGGGTACTAGTATATTGTTCACTTTTATGAATTTTATCCTTCAATTTGAAGTTTAAGCTATCAATTAAACAAAATATTTATGTCAAGATAGAACCGACTAAAATATAATAATAGATTTTAAATTATTTTAAAA
>NW_021534299.1:0-825 GCF_001605985.2 Dendrobium catenatum | reverse complement strand
GAGTGGAGGCCGGGGCCGAATTTTCGGAGCCCACAGCGTGATAGAAATTTGTATATGAGCAATGGTTTTGATGAGTTGGGAGAATAATGGATCGAATTATGATAGAGCCAAAGGTTGATCTACTTGTTTATTGATTAGGAGTAAGTGATAGATTAACACAAGGCTTTTCTTTTTTTCATGGTCATGCATTTCATGCATTCATATTAAGATATGGATGGAAACACATCCCAGAGGAATAAAATATGAGGCTATAATGAAAATGGATTGTGTAATGTAGAGGCATTTAGAATATCTTAAAGTGTATAGGGTGATATTAGAGCAGAAATAATGAAGCAATTTGTCATTAATGTTGCTCAAACTATTACTTATTCCCAAAGTACTAATACCATTACTTAATTATATTGAGATTTAAAGTTATTTCTGAGTATGAAATTCCTAGTATTCAAAAGGAAGATAGTGCCATTACATGTTAGAATTGGCAGTTCAATAAAGATAAAATTTTGATAGAATCGATTGCCTTGTTGTTGACCTCATTAAGTTAAAACAAAAATAAAGAAGCATTTTGACATACCTAATCCCAAATCTTACGCAAAATCAGCTGAACGCGCCGACTGCTACAGTACCCGACTCTGTTGTTTGGCGTCGAAACGTCATTCTGCATGATCTCTCGCCTCGATCGAGCGTCTGCAGAGGTCGTTAAATAGCGAAGGAATGGAGACTTCGTTCTTCCTCTCTCACTCTCCACACACAAGATCCGAACCAGAACTCCCTAGACCCGTCGCCTGCTCCCGATTTCCTCCCTCTACACCTGCAGTTCGACGCCAC
>NW_021534298.1:0-408 GCF_001605985.2 Dendrobium catenatum | reverse complement strand
TCCAATGGATATAAAATCTTTTACACTTTTTAAGAATTTTGACTTTGACTTCTGAGAATCAGTGGAATAGGCATTGATTAATTTATTAAACATAGACTTAAACTTTCTTTTTCTCTAAGATAAAGAAGGCAGAATAAGATTATGATAGAAATAAGTAGGTGGAGAATTTGCTATCTGAATAGGATTCTCTTCCGAAATAGTAGTAGTTAGTGGATGAAAGTGATTTAGACTTCACATAAGGGACCTATGTAGAACTTTATATTCTTTGACTATTAGTTCAAGTGTCTTCAACTTTGCTTTTTCAGCTATAATATTTAACATAATATTCTCTTCTAGCATTTTAGCTTTCTCATCCCTTCTCCTCATGTGACAATTTTTGTTCCTTCTTTAAGACTTAGTCATCTCCTC
>NW_021534297.1:0-292 GCF_001605985.2 Dendrobium catenatum | reverse complement strand
AGGACTCCGAACCCTATTTTTGTTTTCAAAGATATTAAGTTTTGACCGAGTTATGATTTGTTTTGTGTTTTCGTAATCGACTTTTCGACGTGATTTGTATTTGGCACAACTTTCACCGCACAACTTTTGATATGTTATAGATATGATTGTGACACACGATTTGACTGTATTCTACGAAGATTTTATCGGTCGGAATTGATTCTACGCGATTTTAATCGAATAGAAAATTATCAAGACTTGATTTGATTTGGTAGCGATTGATTTAACGGATTGATTGATTCGACGATTTGAT
>NW_021534296.1:0-210 GCF_001605985.2 Dendrobium catenatum | reverse complement strand
ATTCACATAATTTTTCAAAGAGGGGAATTTTATCAAAGAGTAAGAGTATTATTTCTCAAAATAAGATATTTACCTCTTGATTATTTTGGCTCAATCAAAATGACATAAGGAACCAAATTTTAAAATTTCAATAAGAAATTGGTTGACTCCATCTAAACCCAAAAAGGTTAGGGATTTAAATTTTTACTAACCCAGTTTAAGCTCCCTACA
>NW_021534295.1:0-918 GCF_001605985.2 Dendrobium catenatum | reverse complement strand
CAGCATGCTCTCTAAGGTCAAGTAAGCGGTGGCAAATTTTGTTGCGGCTGGCCTTAGAATTTCTTTCTTCGAAAATTTTCTCATAAGAGCTAACACCCAAAAGTGGTTGTAAATAAACTTGGTTATTTTTTTAGCTTTAGTGAGTGCATTTTTATGTTGAGGTAGCTCCCCAAGCTTCTCAAGAATCAGATCTATGCAGTGTGCAGCATATGAAGTCCAGTACAAATGTTTCTTCTTCTCCATAAGTTTATTATTTGCAGCCTTATAAGAACTTGCATTATCTGTCACAATTTGTACAACCAAATATTCTCCAATCTTATCAATAATGCTATCTAATAATCCAAATATGAACTCAACATCTTTGACACGGTCAGATGCTTCAATTGACCTTAAAAACAAAGTACCATAAGGATTATTAATGAGGATGTTGACCAGACTTCTATGTTTGATATCAGACCACCCATCTGACATAATTGTTACTCCTGTTTGGGCCCAAGTCTTCTTAATTTCTTCGATGCTTTTATCAGTGCTTTCCAACTCCTCCTTCAAAATCCATATTATTAAATCATACATGGTTGGAGGTTTGAACTCTCTTCCAAATGCTCAAACTGAACGAATCATGTTGTAATAAGCAGGTGATGTTGCAACATTAAATGAAATTGTATTTTCGTAGAAGAATCTACCTATATCCTTACACACTCTTCTCCGCGACTCCCTTGCATTTTCTGGGGCCATCTTCTGTGTAGTAAAAGGCATATCCTCTGATGTGTCAACCATATAATGATCCATAGGTCCTCTAGCACCCCTAGATGAAATGTGCTTTATAGAAGAAGATGAATCCCTAACGCTGCGCTCACTTCCGTAGTAAGATCTAACATCAACTCTATCATCAAATTGCTTATGTGCAAGATGTTTTGA
>NW_021534294.1:0-285 GCF_001605985.2 Dendrobium catenatum | reverse complement strand
ACGAATATCCCAATCCCTTAAAATTGATCAACAAACTAAAATAATTAAAATGGACCATAATTCACTAATATTTGAATTTTAACAAAAATATCCTTTTCAGACCCCCAACAAACTTGAACTCTAGATAACTTTAACCTAATATTTGAATTTCAACTAAAATATCCTTTTCAGACCCCCAACAAATCTGAATCCTATATAACTTTAACTATCTTTCTTAGGACCTATACAAACAACACCAACCATACACACACATAGAATTGTTTGCTAGGGCACCACTTCCAGATC
>NW_021534293.1:0-253 GCF_001605985.2 Dendrobium catenatum | reverse complement strand
GGGGGGGGGGATAGAATTGATATTTAAAAAAAAAATCTTTATGTAAAGAACTACAAAACATAAAACCAAATCACCACAGAAATCAAAGTGCAAAAATAAATAAACGTGGAAGCAAAGCAAAGAACGATCACATCGGATTTATAGTGGTTCGGTCAATCTTTGACCTATGTCAACTCCTCGGAGGCACCCTCCGAGTATTGCACTAAGTGTCTCTCCTTTAACTCCCACAGCTAGGCTGAGAAGCCTTTACAAC
>NW_021534292.1:0-2681 GCF_001605985.2 Dendrobium catenatum | reverse complement strand
AGAATACTAGATTTTGATACTAAACAGCTCAGAAATCGTCAGCTTCCCTATGTTAAAGTGAAATGGAAATACAGACCAGAAAAGGAGGCAACTTGGGAAAGAGAAGAAGATATTCGCCTCAAGTTTCCCCAATTGTTTGTTGAATACTAAGCTAAGAAATTTCCAGGACGAAATTTAAATAAGGGGAGATTTGTAATACCTGAGGTGCTCCAAATCAATGTAAGCATAATTTTTTTTTTTTGAGCATTTCATATATATGAATAAGAAGAATAACTTATTATTATTTTGATTACAGAAAAAAAATCTGGTTTTCATCTAATACAGAAACTTATTACACTATTTCTACATGAACCACCATTTCATTATATCATTATGATTTCTATACCCATTACGATTCCTGTACTCACAGCACTTATCTTAACATGCAATGGATCGATTAAGATAGTGGAAAATCAACGGCTAAGATAGCTTAGGAAGATTGTAGTGGATAAAGCATTAGGCTTATAATATTATATAATTACTGCACTTTCCCATTATATTCCTCATACATTCCCGTCACTTTGTTCTATATCATTTAGAGTTCAAATGCTAGCAGTGAGCAGCAGAGGGATCTACGAGAGCTTGCTGGGGCGGCTCCTGTAGGCTGTTGTGGAGACTTTTGATCCTATGATCCTATTACTAATTCAAGCAGGTAAGAAAAACTTCAACATCTAGCCTATAGTGTTTTGAAATGAATATTGGCTGAAGTTTGTAGTTGATAGAAGAGGGAATAGCATATTATGTGCTGAAATTTTATTACAGAAATCTGAAATGTATACTTTAGATGTCAGTATGCAGATTTTTGAAATGGTATGAAGAAATTAGTATTACTTAAGTGTGTATGGCTGAAAGTTCTATTGTTGTAATTGGGCAAGAATTAATAATTTATAAAACAAAAGCAGTAGGGAGAAAGATAGGGCTATGGTTAGACTAGCTGAAATTTGTTTTTGTATACTTGTCAGTTTATATTTGTTATATTTACCTTAGCATTTATTTCAATTTAGTCAAGTATATTCATGTATTAATGAGTACAACAGTATGTTATGATGATTAAGAAAAACGAATGATATTGGGAATATTAATAAGTTATAAATGGGGAATAGGCCCGTACCAACAAAGGCAGCAAAGGCGAAAGACCTGACGAGGTAAGCCTGCACTCTCGAAATTCTAAAAGTTGGGGATTATGACCCAGCCTTGAATGAGAGAGCAGCACCAATTCTAGAAATTGGGTATTTGGACCCAATCCTGAATTGGAACGTTGGATGGGTGCAAAAGCCTATGGCCATTATATAACTTATATATAAATGCTTAAAAGAAACATAACAGAAAGAGATGTTATATATTTCTTATGTTTAGCAAAGAATTTTACATGGGTTTTACATTAATGGTTAACATGGTTAGAATTATTTCTTTTGCATTGATTGAGTATTTCATTAAGTATTGGCTCATTGGGCAGTGGTTATACTGCAGGTAAGGGAAAGGAGACCGTAGGGCAGTAGGCGAGAAAGAGGTGATCATCCGTGTTTGGTGTAAATATGTTTTGGTGTACAAAGATATCTTAGAGGATATCTGAAGAATAGCTGTATAAACATTTTGATATGTAAGTAAAGTTCAAAAGTTTTAGTAGAGCTCTGTATTTGTTTTAATTATATTGATGTTCAGTAAGGTATATTACATGCTTCGTATTATTAAGTGTGAAATTTAATATGTTGAAATCCTTCTCTGTTATACTCTAGTTTGGATGTTAGAGGATGAGCCAAATTGGGGTGTGACAGCTTGTGGGTTGGATGGCATGGTGGTGGGAGAGGGAAAGCCGGTTGGGTGTGGAGGGGAGGTGGGTTGGTGGGGTGGAGTTGGCCGGCGGCAAGGTGGGGGTTTGGCTAGGGAGAACCGGCAGCTAAGGGGGTTAGGGTCCCTAGGTCGGCAGCTAGGAGGAAGGGGAAGGGAGAAACGAAACGAAAAGAAAGAAACAAAATAAAAGCCATGAACCCGGACGCTTCCAAGGTTGGTGGGTGATCCGGTTTCCTCTCCATGTCTCTCTCCAAAGCTCTCACGCTCTCAAGTTCTCAAAACAAAGAGTTGCAGAAAAATTTTTTATTATCATTCATTAACCCTCAAAGGAGGGGAAGGCTTTCAATAAACCATACAATAAGAAAATACAAAGTACTACTATACCCCTAGGGCGTACATATGCCTAAACCCTTAAGGGCAAAAATGGAAAAGCATAATAAAATTTCATAAACAAAACTAATACATAAATAATAAATATGAAAAATCACAAGTAGAGCGGTGCAATCGGGGTCATAGATCGACGTCCATACCTCTAATAAACTTTCCATATCCTGATGTCTTCATCAAGAACAATCTCTTATGTTATTTAAAGAAGTCATTTTGGGCTCAACATTCTCAGGCCCCATTTGAATCCTTATCTATAAGAGAAGATAGTGTTCTAAAGTTTTCAAGAAGAAAAGACATATGATGCATGAAAGGCCACTCATTGAAGCTAAGAAAACTCCACTAAGAAGGTTGTCTGTTGGCTCCAAAAATTCGGCACCGGGCTCCGCTCGCTTTTTTCTTTTTATTCGGCGAGGGAGTTTTAACTGATAGGTTCCAGGGTAAATTTTGGAAGGCAGATGGGTTTG
>NW_021534291.1:0-414 GCF_001605985.2 Dendrobium catenatum | reverse complement strand
TCCCATAGTTTTAAAATATGACACATTAACTTAATTCCTCCATAATTTGCACAATCTTGTGCATCACTTTTATTCTTAAAAATAAGAATTAACACAGTCATTTTTCACTATTCTGGCATCTTTTTAGTCTTCCAAACAGTATTAAAAAGTTTAGTAAGCTAAGAAATTCCTTCATCTCCTAAGCATTTCCACACATCTATTATAATATCATTAGGTCCAACAGTTTTTCCACACTTCATTTTCTTTAAAACTCTTCTAACTTCAGTTTTACTAATATGCCGATAAAAACATTAAGTTTTTATTTTCATTTAAGGTGCTATGGTCACTAAAGTCAATCATATTTTCACATTATTCATTAAAAAGTTTTGCAATATATTTCATCCACCTTTGTTGAATATAATCTTCTAAGAAAAA
>NW_021534290.1:0-290 GCF_001605985.2 Dendrobium catenatum | reverse complement strand
AGGTTGAATGAAGGGCTGAGATTTATTTGTTTGGAGTCCAGATGGCTGCCACCTGTCCAGGGAGTTGTTGGGAGCAGAAGGAATCAAGGACAAGGGTACATCCTATGTGTAAAGTGGGTTTTGTCCTCATGTAAGCAAGTGGGGGTGATAGGAGCCACTTGATTACGATCCAAGGGCTGAGAAATACTCTAAGAAGGTTCCAAAAGAAACTCAATCAGCATGAGTTAAATGGGATTTGAATTTAATAAGTTCGATTAAGGGTTTTAATCATTTAGAAACTCATTTGACCA
>NW_021534289.1:0-228 GCF_001605985.2 Dendrobium catenatum | reverse complement strand
AATAAATCAAACAAATTAAATTACTTTAAAATCATTAATAAAACACTTAGACATTATAGCTTCTATACTCTTGCGTTGGCTTCCTTTCAGGAGGGAAAAGGTGGATTTACTTGGGAAGCTCTAAGGATCAAGACATATAATCAAAATGGAAGACTTTATGTTATAAATATACCCTAGTCTTGGAGGATTGGTAGCATTATATTTTTTAGTCTAGTATTACCGATCAAC
>NW_021534288.1:0-473 GCF_001605985.2 Dendrobium catenatum | reverse complement strand
CAACATTCAAATGGCCAAGATGCTATTGTCGGGTGCAGTGGATTTGGCGGCTGATGTATAACATCACCGTGGATTTGACACTCGTGACACCTCTTGGCATGGCCAATACAGTCTCTGACCATGGTCGGCCAATAGTAACCCATTCTCTTGATTTTAGCGGCCATTTTGGGACCTGACTGATGTGCTCCTCAAAGCCCTTCGTGGACTTCTAATACCACTTTTTCAGCTTCCTTGGTCCCTAGGCACCTTAGCCACATTTGATCAAAGGCTCGTCTGTACAACATATCATTGACAAATGTATATCGCAATGCCCTTTTTTGAATTTGTGCGGTCATAGACTTTTCTGTCGGGAGTTTATTTTCCTTGAAGTAGTCAATGAATGGTTGTCTCCAATCATTTTCGACTTCAATATCTAAACAATTCCACCACGATTCTAAAGCTTGACTAGCTTTATGTCTCTTGGCCACGTGATG
>NW_021534287.1:0-717 GCF_001605985.2 Dendrobium catenatum | reverse complement strand
CTTAATTAAACAATTTTCAATAATTCATTAAATACCCGAAACTTTGAAAATCCATAACTAATTCAATAAAAATCCAAATCAATCAAACTAAGTTGCATTCAACTCATAATAAGGCCTAATATTTATTAAAAATGTAAAAATTTTAGAAAATTATCAAATCTGAAAAGTCAACAAAATGGTTAACTATAGGTTAAAACTAGTTCAAAACTTCAAACCTTCATAAGTAAATCCAAAAAAATCCAATTTCAGTGTACTCACCTTCTAACTGATCATCTTAAGGTCTAATATTTTAATAAAATGCTAACTTTATATAGAACACCTTTAATTAAAAAGTTAATTTTCAACCCCTTAATTAAATGATTAAATTATACAACTAAAATCCTAAAATTCAAAAATTGTTTTAAAACTTTAGAAATGTTAAACTTACTCCTAAAATCAGAAATCAAATTTCTTTTGAATAAAATCATTAACTCCTAAGTCTTAACCAACTTAAACTACTTAATTATACCGAGTACCACTAGGTAACCCAGGCCTACGAGGCTATTAGCTTAGCCCCAAGGAAGGTGAAATAAACTTCACGGCCTCGATGTGAAATAAAGGTGGTATTCAACCAACAATTAAAAATCAAATCTCTAAATCAATCTCAAATCATTAATAATTAAATAAACTTCTAATTCTTAATAATTTCTCAATTTTATTAATTAAAATTCATTAATT
>NW_021534286.1:0-213 GCF_001605985.2 Dendrobium catenatum | reverse complement strand
GTTAAGCTTTGCTGCGAACAAGGAGAAGTGGTCGACGGCAGCTCCACTTCCTCTTCGTAGTCATCGTCTTTGTACGGGAATTCCATGACTGACACAGGGCTAAGTTGCTCCTTTGCTTTTTCCAACGGGCAGTCCATTGCGCTGCCGCCATTTTCCTGTTTTTTTAATTAATTTGAGATGATTAACACTAAAAATTTGATTTTTATCTGCACT
>NW_021534285.1:0-242 GCF_001605985.2 Dendrobium catenatum | reverse complement strand
TAAATAAATTATATATATATCTATAATAAATATGTACATAAACAGAATTCTTTGTAGACTTTTCTTCCGGGCTAAGCACCGCTCCTCTTAGCTTGCATAAAGTTAAGCATACCAAGTAGTGTGCCAATTGAACTCCTTCTTTATTAGTAAATTATTTTAGAAATTATTACGTGTTGAGTATGGATAGGAGAATTGTCTAAATTATGTGAGGATACACAACAAATAATAGTAAAAATAAATTT
>NW_021534284.1:0-275 GCF_001605985.2 Dendrobium catenatum | reverse complement strand
TAAAGTAGCCACTTTAGTTCTTAATGCCCGAATCATCGAGCATGTACTAAGATCTTCTATTATACCTAAAGCTGATGATAGAATCAACATCACTCCACTTCTCTCTATAGTTACCTACTTGATAATGACCAGAAAACCTATAGATGAGGCCCAACTCCTAATTGACTACATTTATGGTCTCTCTGAAATTAGTCATGTAGATCATAAAAGGAAGAAGAACATAGCCTTAGGCCATCTAATTGCCTACATTTTAGAAAAGAAATATGATTTAACTC
>NW_021534283.1:0-416 GCF_001605985.2 Dendrobium catenatum | reverse complement strand
ACTCATTTCTTACGAGTAAGGGGTGAATCAAAGAAATATTGATGCAGGTGAGAAAATGAAAGAGAAAACAATCGCATTAAAGGCACACAAATCGGATTCTGAATCTTCTGGTTCTGAAAGCGATGAAGATGCCTTCATCACAAGGCAATTCGAAAGCTTTCTAAGGAAGAAACAAAAGCATCATCAAAATTGGAGAAAAGGTAAGGACCATAAACATGTTAAAGGATCTTCTGATGTTGTTTGTTTTGAATGCAGGAAACCTGGACATGTGAGAGATGGTTGTCCTACACTTCAAGATCACTCGAGCAAAGAAAAGGAAAAAGGTGAGGAGAAACCTAAGTCTAGGAAGGATAAGAAGAGAATCCAAAAGGAGTTTTACGCAGAATCTGGTACTGATTCCTCTGAGACTGAACCAG
>NW_021534282.1:0-1158 GCF_001605985.2 Dendrobium catenatum | reverse complement strand
TCAATATGTTTTTATCTACTCAATCTCTTAGATGGTACGGATATTTTTGTGATTGTGTCTCTTTCTCTAACCTATTTTAGTGGCATAGTTTTCTTTTCAAATCAAAAGTCTAGCTTAAATTAAAGATTGGTTATGGAATTGAGATCTTCTCTTACGTTTGCTTAAGCAAAGCTATCTTATACTTATAATGTTTAAAGTTTTGTTTTGTCACATCAAGATTTCTCGTTACTCTTGTCTTTGATTATTAATTCTGCTTGTGGTAACTCTTCCTTATGTTAGAGAGAGTGCTCCTATTCTCTAATATCTGAGAAGATATATTCACAACTTTCTTTTTTTTAAAAGATTATAAAAGAGAATATAGCTTGCAAAAAGAACAAAACTTGGCTAATGATGCCAACAAAAGATGCGCAAAGATGCCAAAAATTGAAAAATCTATAAAAAGATGCGCAAAGCGCCATGAAATTGATAAGAGGCATAAAATGAGCCCACTCAAAAGCAAGCTATTCTCCCTTTTTAAATCTTTTAGAACTTAGAAGTTTTGGTTTTCAAAGGCTTGATTCCGATTATTTTGACATCGTGACAAATTTACTTTACTTCATTATTTTATAAAGATGTTTTTTTCTTAAGCCAAGTGATGGGTGGATCCATTTTCTCATATCCAATTAATTCTTTGAGTTAGGCTATTGATTTCAGAAGACGATTCTACCCTAAGAAAACGTCTGAGCTAAGGGTAACCATGATCGGATATTCTACTATTCTATTGATTGATGAGCTTATTAACACATTAATTCATAAATTTTTAATTCAATCACATGGAATACTATATCATGTTCATGCCTTGTTTAAAAAAAAAAAAAGAGGGAAGAGGGATCTCTTTGCTTTGCTTTTTTGTTCCCTCCTTTTTGATATGTCAAAAGGGGGAGAAGTTTATGAGATTCCTTTTTTTTTCATCAAATCATGAAGTTTTGCTACTAACTGTTTTCGTAGTATTTTGCCATCATCAAAAAGGGGGAGATTAAAGTTTATGAGGTTTTTTTTTTTTAATCAAATCCTGAACTTTTGCTACTAACTATTTTCGTAGTATTTTGCCATCATCAAAAAGGGGGAGATTGTTGCAAACCTATGTTTTGATGATTGACAAACATTATTTCTCTTGGA
>NW_021534281.1:0-245 GCF_001605985.2 Dendrobium catenatum | reverse complement strand
AAACGGAGCTCTTCTAAACCATCAAGTTCTTCCAACCTTAGTCGGGCATTATCCTCGTGAGACAAATTGTGGCTAACTGCTACACGCAACGAAGGGAGCTCAACCTCAAGTGGAAGGACGGCCTCAACCCCAAAAGCTAAAGCATATGGTGTGCACTGAGTAGGAGTACGGTATGTAGTCCTATAGGCCCATAATGCTTCAGGTAATCTGTCGTGCCATTCTCTTTTATTTGCCACAAGTATCTT
>NW_021534280.1:0-748 GCF_001605985.2 Dendrobium catenatum | reverse complement strand
TTGTTTTAGAGTGTTTAGGTGCTGTCCACTTCCTAAAGCCCTTCCTAAACACTTAGATAACTTTATGCCATGTTGTAGCTTGCTGCCCACTTCATTCCTGCACACATCTAGTGAGCTATAGACTAGTTTCTTAAGCGTTTAAGGTGTTGTCCTCAACCTAACAACCTTCCTAAGTGCCTAGGTTACCTAACCCACTAGTGTAGCTGCTGTCCGAACTTTTTCGGCACCTTGTAGTGAGTCTAAGTGAGCCTAACTTAGTGTCTATATGACGTCCCTTACACCCAATCCTTGAGTATCACAGGACGCTTCCCAATGGATCCGATAAGACTCCAAAGAGTTTAGATGACATCGTTAACCTAGTGGGCACTATGACTAGAATTATGACGGAGAAACCTGTTGACTATCCCCGCTCGAATTACGTGTCCCACTCTGCGTTTCAACCTAGACCCGAGTTTAAGCCACAACGACCTCACTTGGAGCCACCTTATCGTCTGCCTACCTTTGATGGTTCTTTGGACCCTTACTATTTTAGGGAATGGGTTAGACAATCAGAGGACTATTTTGAATCGCGTGAAATCCTTAATTCTCGACAATTTAGCATTGCTAGGTCACACCTGAGAGGTAATGCTCTCCAATTTTGGATGAGGTTGGAAGATCATAAAGAGTCTCGTGGTGAATATCCCACATACGATTGGAAAAACATGAAACGAAAACTTGGATTAAAATACACTTCCCCTACTAGTGGTCA
>NW_021534279.1:0-260 GCF_001605985.2 Dendrobium catenatum | reverse complement strand
TATTGATTACCTTCCAAATATAACTCCTAAATTTTAGACCATCTTCATAATGGGATTTCAATCCTAATTTTGAAATTCAAAAGCAGCCTAACGTTACATGTATTTTAGGACTCTTGCCATACATTAAACCTGAAATTTCAATCCAGATTTCTTATTAAATCTGCTGTAATTATGGGCCCCATTTTATTTAATACCCAGCCCCCCTCTCTCCCCATATGGCTGTCCACCTCACCATTATTGCCTCTCTCTAATTGCCACCT
>NW_021534278.1:0-203 GCF_001605985.2 Dendrobium catenatum | reverse complement strand
AAAAATTGGGATGGGTTAAGGGTTTCTCTCTCTCTCTTTATGTGAACATTTAGAAGAATTAATATAGTTTCTATATATCATTTTTGGAGGCATATAATATTAAGTTGAAAGCAAATATGTGCGAAGATAATTGGCTAACTTTATATTTTTTCTTAAAAAACTTATGTAAAAAAATATATTGAATTAAATAAATATTATTATAT
>NW_021534277.1:0-211 GCF_001605985.2 Dendrobium catenatum | reverse complement strand
CGGTGTCGCTTTAGACCCAGTGAACAAAATTTTGGCCATTGATCTCGTGATCAAAGATCAGGATTTCATCGTTCCAGACATCGATCCGACCACGCGCATGATTCCGCTAGAGCGCATCGCTGTCTAGCTTGATCAGACGGTCTACGCGGCTGTCCGATGTGGATTAGTGATGCCCCATCCGTCGCGTGATTGCACCGCCAATTAATGATTG
>NW_021534276.1:0-318 GCF_001605985.2 Dendrobium catenatum | reverse complement strand
GATGAATTTGATGAACTCATTTGAAGCAACTAAGCTGTCAAACTTGTAATTATGTTCACTGCTACAAAAAACAGAAATTTAGATTTCAATTGAAATAATTTGGAGTTACCTGCTACTATCCAAAAATTTGCATTAAACTGAATAAATCTGTAGGAGCATTATACTGAAATCATTTGAAGTAACCTGAAGAATACTTAGATAAATTGCATTCCTACATATTACAGCTTTTACGGTAACATCAGGTTAAAGAAATTAACAAAAAATATTTAAAATAGAATGAGAATACTACAGCTTCTACCGACTACTCCGGCTGTAATG
>NW_021534275.1:0-205 GCF_001605985.2 Dendrobium catenatum | reverse complement strand
ATTTTTTGAGTTAAAATAATTTTATCATAATTTTCTGAAGTTATTGGGGCCTGATTAATAAGGTAAATTAGGATTTATTAATTAAGCGGTTTAAGGACTCCTATAAATTCCAAAAACATTTTGGAAAGTTTATGATGTCACTAAGTTTAAATATTGAAAGTTTCATATCAATCAGGGATCTACCCTAACTCATAAAAATTCTTTA
>NW_021534274.1:0-231 GCF_001605985.2 Dendrobium catenatum | reverse complement strand
TACCGATTCAATAAAATTCATACCGCTATTAAAGATGAAAAGAGAGATTCTCCCCAGCGGAGTCGCCAATTTTGTTTTGATTGAAAAAATAATATGTAAATATATAAGTTTTGAAAAAGAATTAATTTTCTTTGGGAATATTTAAATTTTAAATTTTGAAATTTAACACATCATTATAAACAATATATCGTCTCGAAAGGCGATAATATCGTTTCCTAATGGGTTCAGATT
>NW_021534273.1:0-246 GCF_001605985.2 Dendrobium catenatum | reverse complement strand
ATATTTTAATTAATTAAAAAAATTAAAATAATTAAAATAAAAACCTTACAAATTTGCTTATAACCAACATTATTTGACATCATCAAAAAAAGGGGAAATTGTTGCAATCCATGACCCCTAGATTAAGATTTTGATGATGATAAATAATGCTTTTTGAATTACTATTTATTGAATGCTTTGGATTTCTGCTCTTGTTTATGAGTACTGACATTTCAGGGAGATCAAAAGTTACTCATGACAACAAAA
>NW_021534272.1:0-239 GCF_001605985.2 Dendrobium catenatum | reverse complement strand
AAAGAGTTAAAAATATAAGTAATTGTAATTTTATAAAATAAATAGAATTAATATTAATTTAATATCTAAAATTATTCAGACAACTGTAATTTCAGAATATATCAAAAATAAATGTAATTAATTATGTTATTATGATTTTTCTTAATTTGGGGCAAATTAAAAAAATTTGGTTTCATTAATGGAAACCTGTTTAGGAGCTTAGTTTTAAAATCAAGCGATAAAATTCAAAGATTGGTGGG
>NW_021534271.1:0-303 GCF_001605985.2 Dendrobium catenatum | reverse complement strand
AGTGGAGTGGACTTGCTTTCCTTGTTGACAGGCATCATAAAGGTGGTCTTTTGAAAACTTAAGTTTGGGGATACCTCTAACAAGGTCCTTTTGGGTCACTTTCCCAAGGGTTTTCATACTTGCATGATAAAGCCTCTTGTGCCACAACTAAGAATCATCAATCACAGTTTTTAAGCAAAAAGAAGCAGCACATTCAATGTTATTTAAATCAAGCATGTAGAAGTTGTTGATCCTCTTTCCCTGTAAAATAGTGTTGTTACTTAAACATACAATGCATGAATTTGCAAAGAATTGCACGATGAA
>NW_021534270.1:0-209 GCF_001605985.2 Dendrobium catenatum | reverse complement strand
AAAGTCAGCACGAAAACCAGTCCATTCCTCTTGTTTCCATTTCAAATGGTCCAATATGAGGGGCAAAGCAACACTAGCATTTTTTTCAAAGCATCCACTACGTCGAAGACATTTTCAACATATACTCGTTTAATGCAGTTCAAATTTCGAGCTTTCAAAAAGAAAAGATTTATCATAAGGAAAAAATAATTAAGATGAAAATATAATTA
>NW_021534269.1:0-510 GCF_001605985.2 Dendrobium catenatum | reverse complement strand
TGATCAAGCTAATTTTGTGATGATGTATCAATAATTAGTACTACAATTAGTAAATAAATTATCAGTTAAGTTATTTTATAATTAAGCTACTTTCTAATTACATTATTTATCATTATAAATTATTGATGATAATTAAAATTAAAATTAATTAGTAATTCGTACTTAACATGCAAATTAAATTCCAAATACTTTTAATTTAAATTTGAAATGAACTCACTCAAATTTTGGATTAATTTAACAACTATTGGCCAAATAGTTTTCACTATTTAACATATCCATGATTTACTAAATTTAGGATTTACTAGATCCTATAAAAGTTAAATCATGGTTGTTGCCAAACAGCCCATAAGGTTGAGAGAGGATCACAACAACTCATTAACTATAGAAAAAAATTATAACTAAAATAATTAATTAAATTAACTTAAATAATACAAAGAATTAAAAAAAGCAGCTTTTTCAATTTAAAAAAAATTATTTTCCCACATAAAAATGATAAATTATTTGGTGCGG
>NW_021534268.1:0-353 GCF_001605985.2 Dendrobium catenatum | reverse complement strand
CCATCAATATTTTTATACGTGTTCTAAATTTTGAGAAATTTTTTTATCATAAGAGCGCAAGTGGAATCAAAAGATGTCTGTAGAGGAAGCTGCAGTCCAGAAGTCACATTATGCAGTACGGCTTCTCCTGTACCTTAGAGAATGGAAATCCGAAATTTCTGGGCACAACAATGAAAGGTTTTTCCATTACGCATCTTCTTTATGCTGATGATGTTCTTGTTTTTGGCAAAGCTTCTACTTCAAATGCTGCTTCTCTTGCAAAAGCCATTTCTGACTTCTCTAACGCTTCTGGGCTTTTTATCAATCATGCTAAAATCTCTATCATTTTCTCCAAGGATGTCTCCAACACTGCC
>NW_021534267.1:0-395 GCF_001605985.2 Dendrobium catenatum | reverse complement strand
TGGCTCCTGGCAAGTGGTGGTGGTGTAGGTAGATCTGGTAGAACTGAAGGTCCCTCACCTACCTCAGCCTGTATGGGTCTGCTAGCAGTAATCTTCTTCCGGCAGAACTTCGAGGCAAATGATTTGCGAGGGGGGTCGTCGCCTGAAGCCATCTACAATATTAAAAGAAAGCAATTAGTAAAATATTGAAAAGCAGTTACTAAAACAGTTATTAAAGCAGTTAATTAAGCAGATATTGAATTACAAGAAGCAGTTAATAAAGCAGCTAATGAATTACATAAATCAGGTAATAAAATACAAGCTGACAAATAAAAATTTCATTTCTTATAATTAAAAAAGTACTACATTTCTAAATTACAAAAACTAATCAGAATCATCAAGACTATTATCATCGC
>NW_021534266.1:0-277 GCF_001605985.2 Dendrobium catenatum | reverse complement strand
TCGATAACAAATAAATTTGAAATTCTATTGAACCACAGTATGAACATCAACAAAAGCGGAGTAAAGGTAAATATTGTAAAAATGTTAAGTTTTGTTCTGACATAATTTGCTTTGGGTGTAGGAAACCCGAACAATTGAAGCGTGAATGCCCCAACTTAAAAACTCATCCTGCAAAGGAAAATAGTAAAAACAAATCGTTTGTAATTTAGGGAAAAGATAAAAAGCAAAAAGTCTCCTGGGTAGACCTAGTTTCTGAATCATCAGAACATGAGCAAGA
>NW_021534265.1:0-340 GCF_001605985.2 Dendrobium catenatum | reverse complement strand
ATGCAACTATAGCACTGAGACGACTAGCCAAAGATGGAAAGAGAAACCATTCCCCAGCAGAGTCGCCACAAATCTGTGGGCTCCGAAAATTCGGCCCAGCCTGCCCGCCCGACACGGCTTTGTGCTTTTATCTTCGGCGAGGGAGTTTTAACGGATTATGTTCCGGGTTAAATTTTGGAAGTCAGATGGTTTTGTAGATAAGACACTACCCAGAGATTTCACCCTCATTTTGCGAAGACTTTATGATCTGAGTTCTCATTTCCTATAGGCGCAAGCCCCTATAGTTAATTAACCCTCTCGATAACGAGAGAGAACTTTCGATTAAGGCTAGTCATCAATC
>NW_021534264.1:0-419 GCF_001605985.2 Dendrobium catenatum | reverse complement strand
CTAACCTAAGGATGGCTACCTAAACATGCTAGAATACATATTAACAAGCAGTGTGTGATGTGAAGCAATTTCGATATATAATTAAAAAAAAATTTACTTTACATGTTGCAGAAATTATACCTGACTGTATGTGGCGCTGCCACTTAAAAGCTTATAAGCAAGCGGTCCCGTTTAGCTCCCGATCATTAAGCTCCAATGTACCTCGCAAGAAAAGATAACAGAGAAATATATATATGAACGTAGATGCCATTCAGAAAAGAAGTGCAGGTAACTAACAAAAATATAACCAATAGGAAATTAAATACAGCTAACAGGAAATTTAATAATTGCATTTATAGAACATGTATATGTAACAAGCATTGAATAACAAGAGAAAAATGTAAGCCTAGCCTAGAGCTAAAAGTCTTATTCTAATCAAA
>NW_021534263.1:0-303 GCF_001605985.2 Dendrobium catenatum | reverse complement strand
GATTTTCATATGTCTGCTTACATTTCAAGTCTTTTTCATCTTTACTTTTTGCTGTTGTCAAAACGGGAGAGAAATTATTTGTATAGTGTTTTTTGGTTTTGTTTAATCTTTTTTTATTTTATCTATTTTTGTTTGATTTATTTTTTTTGTTTTTTATTTTGTGTTTTGTGTTTTTTTGTATACGTTGTGTGGGGTATTTATATATTTCTAAAAATGCCTTCTTATTTACACGTGTTCATTAATTCAGGGGGAGTTTAGGAGATTTTTTTGAATTTAAAAATTATACAAACAATAATTATTTTG
>NW_021534262.1:0-233 GCF_001605985.2 Dendrobium catenatum | reverse complement strand
TATCCAAAAGAACTTAGTGAGAGGTATACCAAAACTGTACTTTACTAAGGACCATCTTTGTGATGCATATCAATTAGGAAAATAAGTGAAGTCCTCTTTTAAGTCCAATAAGGATCATAGGACCAGTAAACCTTTGTAAATTCTTCACATGGATCTTTTTGGACTAGTAGGAACTGTAAGTCTAGGAGGGAAGGTAAACGGATTTGTTATAGTGGATGATTTCTCAAGATTCA
>NW_021534261.1:0-313 GCF_001605985.2 Dendrobium catenatum | reverse complement strand
ATTCTAAGTTTAGGTCCCCCCCTGCCCATCAAACCATAGGATATTACACTCTCAATACCCCTACCCCTAGTGACCATCATTTAGAGCACCACCCTACCCCTTGCCGAACAAACCGTGGACCTTATTGTGGTCAAGACCAATCCATCCTTTAGTAGCATCAGGGTTACTGTCCCACCCTGTAGATCTCCACTTAATATTGATGACCGACCCTTTGGTAGGCCTTCTGTTGGGTCGAGCCCTTATGACTCCACACTTGGACTAACATCTAGCCATCCCAGTCAACCTTTAACCTCCCCAGTCCTTGACCCTGCAA
>NW_021534260.1:0-433 GCF_001605985.2 Dendrobium catenatum | reverse complement strand
CAATTTTATTAGAAAATTGGAACTCAATTCCCGGAGGATGAGGTCTTATAGCCTGAGCTTGCCTCAGAACCTAAGTCTAAATTGGGCACTTGAAATTGGCCCGAACCTAACTAATGCAGTACAAATCTGGTCTTACCCTGGCCTGGATTGGGGAGCCAGCTAAACCACCTAAACGCTTTAAAATATGAGTCCAGTCTTTTAATGTTGAGTGGTCGGGACGTTGTTTAAAAAAGTTTAAAGGAATTGGGTCGACATCTAGAGTAGATCCTTAATTGACCCCCTTAACTTATGTCAGGTATTTGATGTCTAAATAAATGCAATTAAAGTTTTAGAGATTTTTAAATTTGTTGCTAATGCGATGCATGTTGATTGACTCGATTAAATAGTTTAAATTTCAAATAAAGAAGTTATGAAATGAGAACTCCCGGCGGTC
>NW_021534259.1:0-268 GCF_001605985.2 Dendrobium catenatum | reverse complement strand
TTTAACATATCAATCTATTATTATATGCAATTTATGAGTATAATGTTTAGCCACAAGTAAAGTATAAACTCCAATACCGTCAAACCCCTTCAAGGTTTTAGAACTATTTCCGAGAAATTTTTGTATGCTTTTGCAATCATTTCTATAATATTAAAAAACTACAAATTTAATCCTACTTGATTTGTATCTTTTTTGCAATCCTTGTTCTTTTATAAAGTTATGAATCTAAGGCTGTTTGTTTTTGGTAAATTTAATTTTTAGTTTGTTT
>NW_021534258.1:0-276 GCF_001605985.2 Dendrobium catenatum | reverse complement strand
ACTTAGCCTTTTTCCCATAGTGACTTTTTGGACCCTTTGCTTAATACCTAGGAGGATCCGGAACTTTCCAAAATTGGCTAATGCAATTTAAACTTCAAATATGAATATCCTAACCCCTTAAAATTGATCAACAAACTGAAATAATTAAAATGGACCTAATTCACTAATATCTGAATTTCAACTAAAATATCCTTTTCAGACCCCCAACAAACCTGAACTCTAGATAACTTTAACTAATCATCCTGTTTAGGACCTATCCAAACCACACTAGCCTTA
>NW_021534257.1:0-234 GCF_001605985.2 Dendrobium catenatum | reverse complement strand
TTAATTTTTCATTTACACAATTCTGTGTCCGTGAGGCCTACGCCTCGCCTCACGGACAAAAACCGCCTCGAGGCTTAATTACGCAATTTTAAACCTTCGTACATTATTGATGAGGACATTAGAGCATGAATCAAAGGCGTGGTCGTGGATCTACGGCTACGATCGCGTCGATGACTTTTGAGTTATTTTATGTATTTAGGGTAATTTTAGTAGTAATAGACCTACTGAAGGGAT
>NW_021534256.1:0-509 GCF_001605985.2 Dendrobium catenatum | reverse complement strand
TAAAGTCTCAACATACCCTTTATATTATTATCCTGAAATACAGGAGCATGCCAATTGCTCTCCAACACAGAATTAAAATTATCATGAAGTAACCACATGTTTAAAAATCTAAAAGAAGAAGTGTCGGGTTGGTTAAGAACATTCACCTTTAAAAGAAGTGGGTCATGATCAGACATAGATCTACTCAAATGTTCCACACTAGTAGCATTAAAGTTGGCAAGCCAATCATTATTAAACAGAAATCTATCTAACCTTTGAAACAGCGTACCCCTATTCCAAGTAAAAGGGCTGCCAATGAAACCAATATCATTAAGATTACAATCATTAATCATTGTATTAAAATCATCCATAGCTAGCAAATTCGTTCTACAACCACCCCTTCTCTCATTAGCAGTCGCAATAATGTTAAAATCTCCCCCAACACACCACGGGCCATTAATGTTAGCACCAAAATTAACCATATTATTCCACGGATTAATACGGCCAGCTCTATTACAAGCAGCATAAAC
>NW_021534255.1:0-249 GCF_001605985.2 Dendrobium catenatum | reverse complement strand
TCATGTCGCTAGAGTCTCCGGTATGATCAAAAATGCCTGAATCATCCAGCATATCCTTCGATCTTTAAACATTCCTAAAGCTGGTGATAGGATCAATATTACCCCTCTCCTTTCTGTTCTAACCTTTTTGATTATGGAATATCATCCTTTCGACGAAGCCCAACTTATTATAGATCATCTCTATGTGCTTTCAGAAATAGGACATGCAGAATATAAGAGAAAATGGAACATCTCATTAGGACACTTAGT
>NW_021534254.1:0-320 GCF_001605985.2 Dendrobium catenatum | reverse complement strand
GTCACATCAGTCATTATGTGATGGAGGAAAAACTTTTTAGAGTTGGTCTTTCTTTTCAAGCTGGAAGATCTCATGCCATTCAATTGAAGAAGTCAAAGAGAGTTGGTGAAATAACTTCCAAAGGACAAGGAGAGAATGAATCTTCCCTTGTAAAGAAGAGAAGGGTGAATGAAGCAATGGACTTTCCAGGCAACGGTGAAGCATGCAGTGAGGTCATTCGCCCTTCGACGATCGATGTCTCTACCCATGATTCAAATAGAGAGGTTAGACCCCTTAAAATACCAATCCCTGAAGGGGTATTAAAACATGTGTGTTTTGGA
>NW_021534253.1:0-204 GCF_001605985.2 Dendrobium catenatum | reverse complement strand
AACATTGAATTTTGCTCTGAATTGATTGTTGAGTATGAGCTGGCGAGCTGATTATCACTAAGGGAAAGATAAGAATAAATTGAATTTATAATAATCCTTTCTCTTTTTTTTTTAAGAAAAATATTCATGAAAATTAATTTTGAAGAAAATTGCTCCATCATATTTTTATTTTTGGCTTATGAAAATTCATCACAAATAAAATGG
>NW_021534252.1:0-723 GCF_001605985.2 Dendrobium catenatum | reverse complement strand
ACAGACATATATAAATCGCAAATGGTTGGCTCCTTGGGAGTTAAATCGACAACTTTTGGTACATAAAAGATTGGGTATTTCATTCAAGGCATGTTGATCTAGGGCAGTTCAAGAAGTACCTTACTCTCAGTATAAGGTCTTAGACCTTACCATGAATATCAATCATATTAACGAGAATTATTTGTATCATGTTTGATTTGTTTTTTTATTTTCTCTAACTAAATTCTTCCACCATTGTTATCAAATTTCACTTATTTGAATTTGAATCTATATTGAATGTCATTCATTTTGATTTGTATCGCATTTGAATTCAATGATTGTATTTGAATATCCACTTGGATATATGCATCGGATCAGGATATACACGTAAGACATATATGATTAATTCTATTTGGATTTCTTAGAACATAATACCTTTATCCTTAATAATCAGTTTTGTATCGGGGCATGGCGTTTATTATTACTTAGATGGGATTACATGCTAATGCTATTCTTGATTATTCAAATTGTTTACTTTTTGCTATTGAATTATTTTAGTATTTTGGAGGCGACCCGTTTAAGAAGTGTGATGATGAATGATTTTGTAACTCTTGCCCATCTCCCCTTGTATGGTCATCTCGACAACCAGGCTCTTCCTCTCGAATGGTTGATTCAGCAACCAGGGTTGTAGCTCCTATAATAATATATTGTGATTGAAGTAGTTTTCCTTTTGCCATTAGAGCC
>NW_021534251.1:0-205 GCF_001605985.2 Dendrobium catenatum | reverse complement strand
TCTTGTCATCAAGAACTTCAGCGGATCGATCTTTGATTTCTGTGTAATTTTATGGGATAACATATAGTGGCGGAGTTTCTGAACTGAAAAAGTCAGTGCCAAACAATGCTTTTCAATAGGAGAATAACGGCTTTTTGCTCCAATCAACCTTTGACTGATGTAGTAAAGCGCATTTTCTTTTCCTTCATTATTTTGGGCCAATAGT
>NW_021534250.1:0-231 GCF_001605985.2 Dendrobium catenatum | reverse complement strand
GTTTCATCCTCCTCCTTGAAAGGACTGGAGTCGACACAACTTGAATCATAAAATGCCTCCAAAAATTCTATAAAAATACAAGTGACCTTAATGTCATCCCGATGATGGTCGTGTTGATCGGAAATCTCAACCGGAGGGGTCAAATTTCAAATCTCAAATCAAACAAAAGACTAAATTCTTGAAATAAAATATATCAACTTAAAACTTAAAGCTAAAAATCATCCACCTCCC
>NW_021534249.1:0-227 GCF_001605985.2 Dendrobium catenatum | reverse complement strand
AGTTGGGATACTAACCAACCTTTTAGGTTGTTTTAATATTTGGTATCCCCATCACCCTAATGGATCTAAAATGGAACTTAGTGAATTGCATATCCATTATGATAGTTTTAAAGGGTTTGCTTTTGCTTTCTAGATTGTATTAGATTTTTCTTCTTTTAATGCAATTATCATTTTTTCAAAAAAAAAAAAAGGAATGATTTTTATGATTGTTGATATTGTTGTTGTTG
>NW_021534248.1:0-388 GCF_001605985.2 Dendrobium catenatum | reverse complement strand
TCTTACAACCTGATCCTTATAAATCAGGCTGCCCAAGATTTGTGGATTTGATTTGTTTGTTTGTTGAGTTTGACACTAATGTCTTGTTTTAAGAGGTTTTACACTTGTGTTAGTGTTTTATTTATTTGTTATGTGCTTGTAGTGTTTTTTTTTACTACAGCAGTTTAGTACTCTTCCTGTGTTTAACACTTCTGCTTTACTTTTTTTTTTTTCGTACTTGGCTTTCTTGCTTTTCAATATTTCATTCTAAATGCCAGTGTTTATATTTCTTAGCATTCATTCAATTTATTTATGTGGCACTGACTCTTCATTTCTTCGTTCATAGGTATTCGTAGTCAGTAATTGCAGCAATCGAGGCTTGCAGTTGCAAAAGATAGAGCCTAAAGAT
>NW_021534247.1:0-293 GCF_001605985.2 Dendrobium catenatum | reverse complement strand
CCTCACAAAGAATTATCAGAATAATATAATCCATCATCCTTTGCAAATCAAATTTGAGTAATTATCACAATGTGTTTTCTTTTATTTATTTATTTTGAAATATTCAAATAGCTTTAAGAAAAAATATCTAGATACAAGCTAAAGCAAAGGCTCGTATTCCTTTTTCAACAAAGAACTAAAAGATGAAGGGATGCCAGCAAAAGAGGAACTATCAAAACAAAAGTTTCTCTAAAGCCAATGTAGCACAAAGGTCGGATACTTTATTATAATCTCTAAGAAAATGGAGAAAAATT
>NW_021534246.1:0-462 GCF_001605985.2 Dendrobium catenatum | reverse complement strand
TGCTTCTCAAACGAGCTCGAGCTTTTCAAACGAGCTCAAGCTTTCGAGTCGAGCTCGAGCTTGATATTTTCTACACGAGTCGAGCTCGAGCCCACTAATCGAGCTCGATCTCGAGCTCGAGCTCGAGCTCATTAAGGACTAAACGAGCCAGGCTTGATAAGGCAAATACTCGACTCGACTCGACTCGTTTACACCCCTAGTGGGGTCGGTTGCATTAATCATTTTTCTCTATTGTGTCCTATTAAAAGTCAAATTCTCATTTAAATCTAATAAAGAAAGATTATTTCTAATATTCTAACCAAGTCTTTTTAGGTCTGCCTCTACCTTTCTTAACATAAGTCAAATCTAAAACCTCTACTTTCCTAACCGGGTCATCGAAAGGCCGCCGTTTTATGTGGCCAAACCATCTAAGGCAACACTTTTTTTCTAATCTTATCTTCTACTGGAGCTACTCCAACCTTT
>NW_021534245.1:0-310 GCF_001605985.2 Dendrobium catenatum | reverse complement strand
TGAAACAAAATTTTGCCATTATTAAAGATGGAGAGAAAAATTTAGTCCCACCGGGCGTGCCATTATTTGTTGGTGGAATTTTAAAAAACATGTTTTGAAAATATTGATTTTCTTTTGGGAGTCAAAGATAAATTCTGATTCTAAAATCGAATCATCCCGTCAGAAAGAATATATCACCTTGAAAGATGAAAATAAAATTTCATAACGGCGTTCAGATTTAGAATTATGAAATTCATCTTGAATATTATGACCGGATGCTAAAGAGAACTTCAAATGGCCCCGAAGGGTAAAAATAAGGTTCAACTGAATA
>NW_021534244.1:0-14555 GCF_001605985.2 Dendrobium catenatum | reverse complement strand
TAAAGAAGGAGTTAAATAAACTTTCTAAATTTTGCATTCAGTTATGGAAGTTCAAGTGGAATGCATACTATGCCCATAGTAGAGATTGTGAAATGGCATTTGTAGGATCAAGAGATGATGTTGAAGTCTCATTTTGCTTTGGAGAGGATTCAAACCAGATATTACAATTGGATCTGCTCATGGAGAAACTTCATTTAGATTAATTGACACTGGTATCACATTTCTCTCAATGTTGATGATGTTACATGATGATTATGGACGGCGCTATAAATGATGCATTTGCGTTAAAGTTAATACTGCAGATTGAACAAGAAGAAATATAAAACAAAGGTCGAAGCCACAAAGTTTTATAAGTTGATAAGTGACTCGCAACCAAGAATTATTTCTCCGTATGTAATAAAGTTCTCAAACTTGATTCTTGTTAGGCTACTTCAACTTAATGCTTGGTAATTGGACTCAGAAATCATTTACTATGTTGCTTGACTTGTTAAGGGGAAGCCAAATTGAAAAGTATATTCGATCTACCAATAGCTTATTACGAGACAAAGAAGATAATTCAAGATTGGGGTCTTAAGTTATAAAAATATAGCAATGTCGTTAATGATTGCATTTATATTGGGGTCCTCATGATATTGTAATGAATGAATGTGATATTTGTAATGAGTCAAGATGGTGTACAGAAGAAAGATTAGCACTTTCAAAAATATATCAAGTAAAAATAAAGAAAAGTGGCAGAAAAGTCATGTTGGCACTCATTAACTATCAAGGATTGCAGAGATTGTTCAATGTCATCTAAGACTGGCATCATATTGATATGCATAAAGAAGATCGCATAAGCTATGGTTGCATGAGGCATCGGCTGACACTCCAGCTTGCAGCATCTTAAGACTTACGAAGGATACAAATTTTGCTGCAGATCCTAGAAATGTACGATTGGGTTAGTCATCAGATGATTTGAATCCATTTGGACGTATGACTTCAACTGCACCAAGACTTGGCCTGTTGTATTTGAGTCATATAATTGTCCACCTAACCTGGTGTATGGAAATCAACAATACAAGATGCTTTCTATGGTCTATCCTGGGCCAAACTCAACCTAGAAAATGATATTATGTTTATTTACATACCACTTGTGGCTGAGTTAATAAGATGTTATGGGAAATTGGTGTTTGCAAGCTTACGATTGCATGTTCATAAGGAGAATTTTCATAATGCGTAGCTGCATTATTATGGACTATAAATGATTTTCCATGTTATGGCTACTTAGTTCAGGTTTATTAGACAAAAGGGAATGTTTGGAATGCCTATTGTCAGGAGAGTACATGTTCTTGAAGTGGTTACATTTCAGTCGTAAAAGATGTATATGGGAACATCGAGATTCTTAGATCATCGAATTCATCCTGATAGAAAAAGATAGTCGATCTTTTAATGCGTTGTGAAGAACATGCGGACAATTACCAACACCAATTTAAGCATCCAAAATTGTTTGATATGTTTAAGATATGTATAATGTGAAGTTTGGAAAGAAAACAACCTGCTAATCCTAATTTGCCTGCTAATGGAAGAAGTTTAAGCATATTTTTCAAGTTGCTGTATTGCGGAAATAAATCTTTTTACGCCTAACTTTAGATGTTAATGCCAATTGAAAAGAAGTAGTAGGATAAGATTTTGGTACGTTGTGGATCTAATGGAAGACAAAAGATTCAGTGAAGCACGTAAAGACATGGAAAAAAATGGGAATACGCCCTTCTTGCACCCTACTTGTTACTTCATCTGGACTATACTTATTTACTGCAGCATGCTTTACAATGAACAAAAAAGAGAAAGAAATTTTCTGTAAAGGCTCTTGAAAAATATTAAAGCTGCCTAGTATGGATATGCATTCTAATATTCAAGATCGAGTGCAACTGAAACCCTTGAAAATTACTTGGATTAAAGAGCCTATTGATCAATCATATAATAATTGACAACAATTGCTTCCTCTGCTTAAGACGAGTCTTGCCTAAGTTCAGTCGCTCCCTCTTAATTCGTCTGAAGTCGTTTTTTTCAAGGCTTGTGCTCTAAAGTTCTTCTCCCAATTGAGACTTCTTAGATTGCGAAAAAGAAATCGCAATTTACAACTTGCCATCTTGAAAATATATTTCCTCCTGCCTTTTTTTATTATCATGGTTACATTGTACAATTCACTTGGCCACCGAGCAAGGATTTGGCAAGGTCCTGTATATTACGGGTGGATGTATCCTATGAGAGTGTTAGTAATTATCAGATTATATTTCTTTAATATAATCTATTACTTTAATAAGAAAATTTATATCATTTATCAAACAATTTTTTCATGATTTGGGCAAGTTTAAAGTCTATGTTCGATAATAGAAGCGTCCAGAGGATCATATTGCAGAAGGCTATATTTGCGGAGGAATGTTTAACATTTTGCTCTTTATTTTGCGTAGCATGTGGAAACAAGGCATAATCAACTTGGAAGAAATGACTGGAAGAAAATATTTGAATAAAGGATTAATATCTTTTAATACAAGATGGTCGGGCACTTGAAAAAGAGAGCGAATCAGTATCTTCAATTATGACACACTCATTAAAAGCACTCGATATGTCCTTTTCAATTGTGAGGAAATAGAACCATATGTTAGGTAAAAAAATTATTTGAAGTATACAGTATTTTTCTTTTTTTTATATAATTATTATTATTATATTCTTATAAATTTTATGATTATATACAGGTGAACATTACACTTTAGTTCAAAGAAAATGATAAGACAAAAAATGGTCTCGTTATGGAGAGCATGAAAGCTAAAAGGTGTGTCATAATGATGGAGTTTGATTCTGGTTTGCTATAAGGTCAGTTGTTACAATGCTAATTACCTTTATGAGAATTCTTACTATTACCATCTACTTTGTTTTAATAGATTGTTCAATTGGATCCATGAAGGATGATCTATTTCTCTGATTTGAGGCGCTATAGCTAGAGGTCCATCCAATGTTGTCACTCTATAAAGAAGTATCTTTATAATGGTTTTTTAGATTCACTGTGCAGATTTGGATGAAAAAAGAAAAACTCAAAAATTGTGGATTGATGATTTAAAGCTCTAACTCAAGTCTTCTCTAGTATCAAAGATAATAATCCCTATTTAGGTAACTTGACATACATTGGGATCTTTAAAAAAACTATAATTGATATTGGACTACATACAGCATTGAGCGGCGAAGTGTTGTTTTGTTGTAATGCGATTTGGGTTTCTAAAGGAAAGAGACTGAAGGAGGCGGAGGATTGGCTTCATCTTAACAAATTTTTAATAAAATTAAATCGGCCATCAAAACCTTTTGTGCTTGCTTCTCAAGTTCAACAAGTTTTTTATGTGGAAGATCCTATTGAATCCTACATGGTATTTATTCTGTTACAACATCACCATTAGAAGTAATATTGATAACATTCACATAGACACAGATGTTGATGGATCTACTTGCAAAGTAAGACTTGACATCAGCAATATTTTTATTGATGATGTAAGTTCAGTGGACTAGTAGATTGAAGTTGATGGATATTCTACTAAGAGTTAATTGATTGGTTGCTAATTTACTTTAATGTAAAAACTCTTTTTAACTTAATTCATTAGTATCATTTATATCAATCTAATTGCGTACTTAACATTTTATGGTTTTATGTGTTCCGTAGATGTGTTTTTCTAAATGTTGCATTTTTATTTGATCTGTATTAACCTTATAATTTTTTTAAAAATATTTTTTTACACTTTAATTTTCTCCATAGATTATGTGAGCAACATTTAGTGATAAATTGTATTGTTTTATCTTTCTATTAAAATTCATGCTTCACTTATTATTGTTTAAAATGATTTTTAAGAAATGCCACACACACCAGAACCACATTTAGAAATACAGGATGCAGAGAACAAACTGAAGTTGAAATAGATATTCGACAATACTTTTGAAACTTATGTTACAGGTATCGCGCTTATTTAAGATATGTGAAATACTTTTATGCTTATTTTATTTGCATTTATCTTACTTATTAATATTTTAATTAAGGTATTTTTTCATAGCAGGTAGAGCAATGAGGAGCAAAAACGAAAAAAGAGTCCAACATTATATGTGTAGTATTTTGGTGGATATCATGCTACCCAACAGGGGGAGAACGACTTATTGTTAATTTTTAACAAATTATGCCGTCAACCCTATTGGCAGAATAAATCATTATTTTGAGTTCTTAGAACTATGCTCGGAATGGCAAACATGCTACCAATTGATATAGAAGTTGCGGAATAAAATGCGAAGTTCTTTAAAAAAAATATGTTAGAAGTGTTCAGGTATTAATCTTCTATAATATTTGTACTTTTTTGGTCTTGATTCAGTTGCATGCATAAAATAACAATATCTTTAGATATAAATCAAATAAATATTTTATTTTTTAGGAGAAGTTTTGAGATTCCCCGTGCTTGGTGATGTTATGGGGTTCTGCCAATCAATTGGGAAGAAATGGAGAGAAATTGGAAAGCAGAGCGTTAAATCTAATATTATGATCAAAAAAATGTCTTACTGAATTTACAACTATGTAAGTGCCCAAAAAGAATACTCAAAGATCAATGGGAAAATTTCTTCTAACCTATTGGAATTCAGAAGAATCAAAGGTATATTATTATAACTTTTAAATCGTTAAAGTATTATTCATTGTTATATTTTATTAACTCATATTGTGGTTAGTTATAATGTGAACGAAATTAATAAAAAGTACGTCGAAAAAGAGTTTTGATGCCACATAACTAGAAAAGGAGTTTTCGGTCAAGTGCATGAAGATCAGGTAAAATTTATATGTCTATCATATTGTGCCAGTATGTGTATCTACATAAATTTTGAAGTCAATTATTAGTTTCTTTTAATTATTTTTTACATTATTATATTTATTTTTTAGGGAAAAGCTATAGGTCACACCAACAAGAGTTGAAATGTTTGAAAAGGTGTTATCACAAAAGAAGGAGATTATCTATCAGTATTGAGGCTTGTTGAAGCTTTGGTAAGTACTTATAAATAAACTAAACTTCATAAATAAATTATTTAAGATACAAAATATTTTTTTGAAAGAGTTAAATATCATTATATGTAGGAAAAAATGAAGTGAAATTGGAAGTTCAAACATCTCAAACAGAAGATTGTTGAAGAGATGTATTTTCTCAAAAGTTCTTGAAAATATGACAAGTCGGGTAAAGAGTTCGCAGTATGGATTTGGTGTTAACTCCTTATTGTTGCAGGGAGATAATCTCCAAAATCGAAGTAGTGGCTTATCAATTAATAGAAGGTTATAAGGAAGCTTTTCGACAAAAATGGAAAAACAAGTTTCAAGAACAGGGTGAGGTAATGCTAAAATGAAGTTGGATATGCAAAGTACACAGGCAAAGCTACTAATGCCACTATATTAAGAGCTACCAATATTCTCAAAATGGTGATTGTCACTCTTTCAATAACAGTACTCTGTATTTCAAGTAGCAAATTATTTACTTTATGAAAATTTATAAACCATATAGATTTTCATATGCTGTACAAAATTTTTTTGACTTATAAACTATCATATATTATATATAGGTTGAACTAAAGTTGCAGTCAAAAGTATTCTGATTCTACTGAAAACTTGTAGGCAATTGGATATATTCTAAAGTATGTGATCCTTGCACATTAGGGTTGGCAACATCCATTAGGTCCAATTATTGGTGTTGCCGTTCATTAAATATTTCGTGAATTGATATAGAACACTTGATTAGGACCGTACAGTACTTTAACAACAAGTTGGACATGCAATGGAACTTTAGTTTGCATGGCCTCAAGCTTTAGTAGTATGTTTTAATTTAAAATAAACTTTTTATTATGTAATCAAATATAATTTATTTAATAATTTCATTCAGGTGTTCGTTGAAGTACGAGTTGATAACAAGATTATTTAAAACTTCTGAAGAGTTCTAGTTGATCATTGAACAGTTTGAATATTCTTATTATATATATATATGTTCATAGAATTTGGTTATATGATTATGACTTTCGAACAAGTTATTTTACTGTTTTAGAATCATTTTTAATGTTTTTGTCCATATTGATTACTCTTGTTAGAAGTACTTTATAGTTTTTTCTTCATTTTGGTAAGTTATTGTTCTGTTGATAATTGAAATAGCTACTGTATTTAGGTTGTTCCCCATCTGGTTATGGAAATGCATTAAATTTTTAGTAATATATTCTTCATGGACCACTGATGGTATTGATGGGTGATTATAATTTCCACTTTAGTGTTTGTTTGCTACAGAGACATTCAGTATACATAGAGCATTTGTTTGCTACAGAGACATTCAGTAACTGTTATCATTTGAGCTTATTATCATTTTTTGAGAATTATTTTAGGGAGCGCTTGTGTTGGTGAACCCAAGATAGAGCAGTTATCCATTAGAATTCCAGTGATCATTCCTAGATCTCCATTCTTCCACTCCGCCGTCTCCCTTCTGCAAATTCTGTTTGTTACATTGCGAAGAGTGCAGAGAGCCTACTAGAAGCTAATAATGGAAAAGTTGAGACTTGTAAATTATGTTGTTGTTAACTGGCTACGTCAATTTATATTGGTCTCCACTTAAAATCATTCAAGATGCAGCTTCTTAATATTGTCTTACATTTATCTTAACACTATCTTAAATTTTTTTAATGTTTGACATGCTTAATATATTACTTGCAAGATGCAGCTTATTTTCACGGTAAGTATTTTTTCACCTATGATTGTGCAGTGGCACTTGTGCCAAGTTAAGTTACGTTAAACTGTTTAGTTGTTGTGAGATGTGGTGATTGATTCCTTAGAATGCAAACCATGCTTTGATTTTTTTGAAACAGTGGCAAATATACAGCCTTATTGCACCAATGATTGATTGCATGGATGTTGTTTGTAATAGGATTTACCTGGGAAGAAAAGCTTTCATGCATGTAGATAAACACATGTTTTACCTTACAGAATATGTTGAGAAACACAAAGCCAACATGTTTTACTTATGGACAAACATGTAAGTACTTATGTTTGAGATTTGATGATTTTTTTTTAATTTACAAATTTAACGTTTTTTTGCGGTTGCAACTTTACTTCATGCTGCTTGCCTAGTTTTCTTCATATATTGCACAAAACATTTTCTATCTTATTTTGCGCTCAATGCCTAGTCACAAGCATAGAAAATATAAGCTAAATGCTAGATATCTTTTTTATACTTTGCTATGCGGCCATTTGATCAAGTGCTTGCTTGCTTGAGTATTTGTTAAACACGGTTTTTTCATGATTCCCATGGGCCCCATCCACTGACCTATATGGTGGGTTTTGTAGAAGCTGCTTTTCTGACTTTATTTTTGTATCACTTTAGAGTTTAGACGGCATGGAATACATTTCATCTCACATACATGTTTTAACTATAGATCGTTAAAGTTTAATGGTTGTTAAACTTTGGATCAATTAATTGTTGAATGCAATGTAAAAGGCTAGAAGCAAATATGACGTCTTCTAAGCAGACTCAATTTTTCTAAGCAAACATGCTTGTTTATTGTTCTATTTTTTCCATAAATAAATAATATATAGTTCTAAGAATTGTTTTCATGACACAACTAGTTTATGCGGATTCATGCATTGTTCACTGAAGCTTTTCTCATTGTTTTGTTTGAACTTTATTTATAGTGAATTAATTCTATTAATGCTAGCTTGAAGCAACACTACAATTTCAGTCTTTGGTATCTACTGGGCATTGTTGGATCCAAAAAGATCAGGAGAGCATGAAAACGCTGAAATTGAATAAAATCAGAAGGAAAAGAAATGAAATTGAACATGGAGAAAATTGGCATCACATCTTTGATGAAAACTATTTTTCTGTCGTAATTGTAAGGTAGGTACGGTTACTTCATGCTGATGTAGTTTATGTTTATGAAGTTTTTAATCATTGATTACAGTATATGGACGAGTAGAATGATATCTTAGTTTGCATAGTGTGCTTTTTTTATTATTTTAAAATACCATCCACCAAATATTTCTATTGATATGAGTTACTATCATTGTTTTTGAAAAGTTTTCCCTGATTGAAGCTTATCAATATTCCTGTACCTTTGAAGCTTTGTTAGTTATTTTATTACAATTTGAAGTCTTCTGGACTCTAGTTAAGGTTTCTCTTTTACATTTGTCTAGTAATTGATCCTTCGTTGCACCACGTTCATGTATATTACATGTGGAAAATATAATGTCTTGAGTATTATAGTTGATTAAGCAAATATTGATAAAACTCTTACATTTGTTTATATGTAAACTAACTAGAAGCATTTATTGTTCATATTGGATTTGTAGTTTTGATAACGTTCTATGTGTAAAAAAGGAGAGTAAACTACTTATTTTGATGGCTGAATTAGGTGGTGCCTAAAAGCAGGAAGTTGTGATTCAATATGGTCATCTTTTTATGAAGGTGAGCGTTATACTTGATTAGATTAAAAATATTTACAAGTTTGTTGGGGGAAATTGAAAGAAACCTAAGTTTCTAATGTATGATAATTTTATTCTTTCGGATGTGTTATTTCTTCATCAAATAAGCCTATATCTAATTGCAATTTTTTTTTCTCTGAATTTGGTCCTTTATTGTATCTTGATACTTTCTAACATTGCTTTTTTCTGTGAGCATTGAAATCTGAAATGTTCATAATTGTCTTCTTAGTTTCTCTCTTTTCTATATGTATTTCAGTATATATGCATACGTTGATAAACTTATTTTACTTTGTTTTTTTTTTATTTTAGTGGGAAACTATATTCCAATCTCTAAAGTCAAGGATATATAGCCTCAGCATACAAGAAGAAAGTAGAGTGGCAAGCAAAACTCATTTACAAGCATTTGTTTTCCGGTAGAAAGGTTAGAAGTTTTCTTACTTTTGTACTTCACATAGGAAAGAACTCTAAGCAATCAATTGTATTCTTATGCGGGTTGAAGTTAATGGATGATATAATTGCGAGTTTGTGTTAACTATAGAATCAAACTTCTATCTTAAAAGGATTAAAGTAAATTATTTTCCTGATTATATAGATATTATAGACAGTATATTTGCTGGAGTAAGCATTTATTACAACTACAAAGGATCTATTGATGGCTGTCCTGGTCCTTCGTGAAATGGAAGGGATTGGTATTCAGCTAGACAATGTCTCTTTGAGTACTCTTCTTGCTGCTTGTGGTCGCTGTGGTCAAATTGTAAAGATCAACTCTATACTTTCAATGGCTAAGTCCCTGGGCATTGAATTGAACACCGTTGCACACAATTTAGCTATTGGGAGTTATATGGCTGTTGGGAAGTACATAAAAGCTGTGGCTTTCTATAGGATGATGATATAGAAGAATGTTAGACCTGATACTTTCACATTCAACATATTAATAAGTGGTTCTTGTAAGTTAGAAAAGTTCAATGACTTTTTTGAGTTTTTGGATGAGATGAAAGAACTGAACGTTCCTTTATCCAAGGAAGTATATTCTTCTGTAATCTATGCTTATATTAAGCAGGTAAGTTAGTGACTTTATCCAATGCCTTTAGATTTCAAACCACCTTGCCCCACTGTCCTCAGTAAGTTCTGTTTTAGGGAAACTTAGCAGAAGCTGAAAAAACATTTGCAATGATGAAGGCTACTGGTTGCATGCCTGATGTTATCACATACACTTCCATGATAAATGCGTACCGTATAACAGGTAACACTGCTTAGATAATGGGTTTTCAAACAATATTAATCAAAGTTTTTTTTGAAGGAAAAATTCTTTATTTGTTTTGCTATGTTTTAGATGACTGGAAGAAGGCATGGGATGTTTTCGTGGAAATGAGAGTGAATAATATCAAACCAGATCCCATTGCATGCTCAGCACTTATGGAAGCCCTCAACAGAGGATGCCAATCAGCAATGGTTCTTCAGTTACCTGATGCTGAATTATAAATTTACATCAAATCTTCTTTCTTACAGCTCCAAAGGCAATCAAGATGATCAAACATAGGAACTAGCATCGCTTTGGCTAAGCTCAAATGACTGCAAGAATTCATTTAAAACCGAGAAATCTAGTTTAAGTTGGGAATTGTCTTATAATTATATGTTATGCGTTACGTAGATTGCTTGAACTTCCTGTTACTTCTGAGTCATTCTAGTGTCAAACTTTAAAGTTAGAATTATGCCTTCAATGTATTTGTATGTCTGCACCTTCTATTAATATTTGTGTAAATGTTGTTCGTTTTCAAATTCGTAATATTTTCTCTAATTATCATTTCCAACAATATGCTTCTTAATGCAGTTTGGCGACTGCAATTATGGGATTTGGTGGGGTTCAAAGAAAGTGAAATTTTGTTGTTGTAGGCAGGAGTGGATGCCAATGTGTGGAAGTAGAAATCCCATGACTTGGTTGCTATTGTGTAAAGAAATCGCTCTCAGGATAAGGTTTTTTTTTTTTTTTTGTATTTTCTTGTAATGTTTTGTGAAGACATTTATTGTAATCGATTGATTATGTATGTATATGAAGATTGAAGAATGATTTTTACTGTATTTAAGGTAGAAGATTCTTGTAATTTTTTGTTTATGAAATACATTTTTTATTTGAAGAAAAATATCTTATGTAAGATATCATATGTGTTCGTGAGATATCTAGAAATTTGATTGGAGATTAATTATTTGCAATTGTAATATTATGGGTCAGCATAATTAATTGATAATTGAATGTAATTTATATTTGATATAACATATATTGAGGAATATAATAATGTTGTTTTATTAAAATTATTTTATTAAATTGAAGTGTTGGGAAATCATATATATTATGGCAACTTAAATGTGTTTTATTATTATACATATTCCATCAAATAAATGTGTTAGGAAAGTTAATTTATTATGACACAAAATATTTGTCGTATTTATTCACAAATCCCATCATATGAAGGTGTTATAAAAGCGTGTATATTAGGACACCTTATAAGTGTCGTTAAGGAGACTATGACATCAAATTAATATGTCATCAAAGTTTATTTTTTAGGGCACATAAAGATGCCCTTAACCCTATGCCAACGGCCACCTAAATGACACCATTGTTAGATGCCCCAATATATCATGTGCCCTAATAGTGATATATTAGGGCACTTTACGGTGCCCTAATAGCCATTATTTTTTGTAGTGTATGTATATTCTTATATCTTTTAGTATATGTATTGCATATGCATTTCATATCATTTTCTATTTTGTTTATTTATTTCTTTATACATTTCATATACATTACATATCATACAAATTTCAAAGCATTTGATAGTTATTCATTTTCCATTTCAATTATTATAGGAGTATTGTAAAAATGTACCAATAAAGTTACAACAATTTTCATTTTCTTTTTCATTTCCATTTAGCATACACATGTACGTTGCTTCTACATCCATTATCATATGGGGCTAAACTCCTATAATTTGCATGCATATATCTTTTCCTTTTTTCATTTATACTTTTATTTACATATTATAAATCTTTCATATTTTTGCGGATCTATGGCTTATGATTTTGATGATAGCAAACATTATTTTTCTCTATGACTGCTTTCTACTAACATTTCAGGTCCACACGATCAGACTGTAATTTGGAACCAGCTCAAGATTGGGTAGACTAGGTCTGTGTCAGTTTATAATCTTTTTCCTTTCTTAATCGTAGTCTATGAGCGACATAGGTCAGAAGGACCGTTGTATTGCGATGGTGGTTGGGAGGATCGTAGTCACCGGGTGACGGAGGTCGGAAGGACCGTTGTCGGCAGACAATGGAGGTCAGAATAATCATAGTCGGCAGGCGACAAAGGTCGGGAGGACCGTAGTCGACGAGCAACGAAAATCAAGGGGACCATAGTTAGCAGGCGACGAAGGTTGGGACGACCATAGTCGGCGAGGAATGTAGTCGGCAGACGATGAAGGTCCGAAAGACCATATTCAGCAAATGATAGAGATTGGAAGGACCGTAATTAGATGACAGTGGTTGGGAGGACTGTAGTTGGCGAACTAGCGGAAGTCCTGCGGTGTTCGGCAGACTGGTGGAATTTCGATGGCGGACGACAAACTATGAAAGTCTGACGTTGGTCGGCGAGCAAGCGGATGTCCGGCGGCAGTCGATGAACTGGTAGAAGTCCGGCGGCGGTCGGAGGATGGGTGGAAGTCCGGCGGCGATCGACGAACTGGTAGAAGTCCGGCGGTGGTCGGCAGGAACCCCGGCGGTGGTCGGCAGGTACTCCGGTGGTGGCCGGTAGGAACCCCGGTGGTGGTCGGCAGGAACTCTGGTGGTGGTCGATGGCAAGAGAGCTCCCAAATTCCTCCCTTTCTTCTCTTCTTCTCCCTCTTCCTCCCCCTTTCATGTGAAGAATGAGGGCCTATTTATAGTTTTTTGAGAGTGGCCTGGCTTGTAAATATGTGGAGGATCAAGGGCAAAATGGGAGTGTTTGAATGGACGACCGATATTGATCCCCTTGGTCATGGACCGTTTATTGGTCAATTGGACGCCTTAACGATTTTGGAATTAAATGATCTTGGGCTTGTTGGATTTGTCTCATCGAGCCGCTCGATTCGAATATAAGCATGTCATATTTGAAAACCGTTTGGTAATCCAAATTGTGGTTTGAACCCTTCAACATCACTTCAGACCTTTGATTTGGACCCATTTGGGCTCGGATTGAGTCGAATTTGGTGTCGATGGGTTTGTCTTTCTGAGACGTTCAGTTTGACTATAAGTTTGTTGAAATCGGAACTCAGATGGTCTTTGATTTAATTTTGGAAGCTTTCAACTCAATTTTGCTTTGAGATTCGTGCCTGATCAAGATAATTTTTTACTGATATATCAGTTGCCCCCCTATTTTCGGACTTCGAAACTTATAAAGTCCGAAAATAAATATTTTACCTTCTCCTAAATATTCAACAACATAAGCAGCAAAAAATGATAAACATAATTATAATTAATTTCTCTAAATTCTCAAATTATTTGTTAATAAAATGAATATCAATTTCGATATATTAAAAAATAAATTGATCGGTACATGTTATGCTGTTGATCGGATTTTTGGATTTATTCGTTGGCTTAAGCTGTAATAATTTTTATGTTAGCCATGAAACCATACATTGCATTAAGCCATGAAGCCATACGTTACAGGATCTATATATAGGCTTCAATATATTAAATGGTGGCCATAATGATACACTAGTTCTCATGCAAGCCTTTGCATGATCTTCTTACGGACTGCCTTCCTCCCATAGGTCCAGAATTTGTTTTATTTCTTATTATTATTATTTTTTATGCGGACGTTTGGGCTTCTCAAAGCAGAATTATTTGAGACAGCTGCAATGCCGATTGCCGGTTCGTTATTTTATTTAATTTTTGGCTTTTAGACTCTCAAAAGTTTTATAAACTAATTAATTTGTATTTTATTTTTAGAATTTTCTAGAAAGACTCTTCATCTTCCCCTCTTGCAACTATAAATACCCCTTTGGGGGAGGATGAAAGGCACAATCCCTTTGTGCCAGTCCAAGCCCTCTTTTTGGATTGGTAGCTCGGGGATTGTCAGCAGCGATCAAAACCTTGCTCTCTTGTGCCGGTCCAAGCATTCCTCTGGATTGGTAGCTCGGGGAGCGTAGGTGGAGATCAAAGCGAACATTGGCGGTGATCAAAGCCTAGTTATCTTGTGCCGGTCCAAGTTTTTTACTTGGATTGGTAGCTCCGGGAGCATAGGTGGTGATCAAAGCGAACATTGGCGGCGATCAAAGCCTGGTTATCTTGTGCCGGTTCAAGTTTTTTACTTGGATTGGTAGCTCGGAGAATGTTGGTGGTGATCAAAGCTTTGCCCTCTTGTGTCGGTCCTTTTGTGGATTGGTAGCTCGGAGGGTGCCGACAACTATCAAAGCATTGCCCTCTTGTGCCGGTCCTTGTGTGGATTGGTAGCTCGGGGAGCATAGGTGGCGGTCAAAGCGAACATTGGCGGCGATCAAAGCCTGGTTCTCTTGTGCCGGTCCAAATTTTTTCTTGGATTGGTAGCTCGGGGAGCATAGGTGGTGGTCAAAGCGAACATTGGCGACAATCAAAGCCTGGTTCTCTTGTGCCGGTCCAAGTTTTTAACTTGGATTGGTAGCTCGGTGAGCATAGGTGGCGGTCAAAGAGAACATTGGTGGCGATCAAAGGCTGGTTCTCTCGTGCCGGTCCAAGTTTTTACTTGGATTGGTAGCTCGGAGAATGTTGGAAGTGATCAAAGCTTTGCCCTCTTGTGCCGGTCCTTTTGTGGATTGGTAGCTCGGAGGGTGCCTATGACAATCAAAGCATTGCCCTCTTGTGCTGGTCCTTGTGTGGATTGGTAACTCGGAGGGCATTGATGACGATTGAAAATTGCTTTCTTGCAAAAGGTAGAAACAACTCGACGGTGGCTTCCCTTAGGGAGAGATTTGGCAATAGAAATGCCTTGAAGAAGATTTGATTATAATCAGCGGACAAGTAGAACTCTGTAATATGTGGCGACTGG
>NW_021534243.1:0-492 GCF_001605985.2 Dendrobium catenatum | reverse complement strand
ATGGATACATCTAGAAGCGCAGTGGAGAAAAGAAAATCCTAGTGTGACATCCGAACAAGTTTTGGAGATCCACTAAAAGAGAGTAGTGTGACATCCAAGCAAATTCTTGGAGATCCACTAAATAAAAACCCTAGTGTGACATCTAGAACAGATATCTAGAGATCCACAGAGTCAATCAGCATACAACAAACGTGGTTCGCTCCAGACACCCACCACATTTGTTGGGGGGCATTTGTTGACCTCCCGTATAAAAAAAAAGGAGCCAAAATAAAAAAAAAAATAAAAAGAGATCGTGCATACCTGCTCTGCGCCGAACTTTGCACATCGTCGCCATTCCTCGCACGACCAAACGTCGCCTCACACACGATCGCCAGCACGACTTGTTTAAGTCGTTAAAAGGCTTGAGGAAATGAGGCCTTCGGCCCCCCTCGTTCCGCTCCACTCTCCTCCCGATCTCCCTTCCTCCTTCCGATCCTCCCTCTGTTTCCACGA
>NW_021534242.1:0-255 GCF_001605985.2 Dendrobium catenatum | reverse complement strand
TTCTTTGTTATGGACATCAAGTCAAGACAAGCTTCCACTGAATTATGAAGAATATGGATAAACCTTTAAGCATAGGAAAGCTATTAGATTAGCCTCAATTTTAACAGTCGGGAAATGTTAACTTGCAAATTTAACAGTCTAAAAATTCTCACAGCTTCAATCACATTGAATTCTTACCATCATGACAAGCTCTATTTGCTGAATTGATGTTGATAGTGTTAGAAGATTTACTAATTTGAACTTCTACTCTTTCAG
>NW_021534241.1:0-266 GCF_001605985.2 Dendrobium catenatum | reverse complement strand
TGATTCTTGATGACAAGATAAAAAATTATAAGTTTATTGGAAATACATATAGTGACAATGCAAAACTGAAAGATTCACTAAAGCGTAGGTCTAAAGGCATCTCTAATACAAGATTGAAGAGCTACTAAGAAAAGAAGAAGAAGCCTCAGAATAAGATTTAATATCTTGACAATTTACTTTTCATTATATATTATGAGACAATATATATTTTGCTAAGCTTATTTTTTCAACAAAGAAACCTGCCATGAAAAAAAATGACAGAAATG
>NW_021534240.1:0-311 GCF_001605985.2 Dendrobium catenatum | reverse complement strand
CGACATGCATATTCAAGAACAACATCAACAACACGAGTCTGATATACAATGGTTTGGAGAACGTTTCACTGCAATTGATCACCGCTTCGATGCTCTATTTCAATATTTTCAACTAAATCCACCTCCACCACCACCAGATCAGGACCCATCTGCTTAGTTTGTTTGTGTTTGCATTGTAGTTTTTTTCTTCTTTTGCTTTTTTGCTTTTAGTTGCTCCTCCTTTTTGTGCTGTCAAAAGGGGGAGAAGTTTGTTGTACCTGTTGTTATGTCTGTTATCTAAATGCATTCCATTTGTTTCATACTTGCTTTAG
>NW_021534239.1:0-513 GCF_001605985.2 Dendrobium catenatum | reverse complement strand
CCTAGCACTAAGCAGCTTGGCGCACACTACAGCAGCTTCCACTGATGAATGCACGCAGGCTTTTTCACAAATGCGTCTCCTCCCTCTCGCGGCGCGTTCAGAAGGGTATAGGCGGTCGATCGAGAGTCGCACAGTGCAATTGACCATTCGAAGGCCACGTACCTGCAATACTACCTCTCATGGTGAACTCAGGCATCTTGCGACAGATTCAACCTTTCACACTTTCTAAGCGATCGCATCTTCTCCTCAAGGCAGTAGGTTCTTTGAGACGTGACGAGCAGACCAATCATGAGTCTCCCTCTCCCTCTCGACTGTGGGCTTCGAACCCTGAACAGTAGGATGTGCTGGTATGCATCTACCTATCCCTATCGGCAACTGTGTTTTTGAATGGTCAAAAATAGGTCATTCGTTCTCCTTCTCCCTCACGACAGTGTTGAACATTTAACGACATGCTGTAATTGTCAATGGGTGATGCTGTTACATGTAAATACGCTTTAATTTATGTTCATAAGT
>NW_021534238.1:0-230 GCF_001605985.2 Dendrobium catenatum | reverse complement strand
CCCCCCCCCCCCCCCCTCTTGGTTAGCCTTTGGACATAAGCTTAGGTTTAACAACCTATTTAAGATTCAACAAATGGTATCAGTGCATTATTTCAAAATCATTAGTTTAAACTACTTTTTGAAAAATGAGCATGGCTGCTTTTGGAAACTGGAACACACTTGAAGGATATTCGATCACTAGACGTCCATTGTTTGACAACATCCCTTTCGATTTTTGGAAAACACACATA
>NW_021534237.1:0-264 GCF_001605985.2 Dendrobium catenatum | reverse complement strand
AACTCTCATTAATATCTAACGTGCAATTCATGTTATCTCATATATGTTTCACATCATATTTTTATTATTTTGATCTTCATACTCACATGAATTGATGCTAACTTTATCAACTTCGGGTGACCAATAATTAAGTAAGTGTTGACCTTCATAGATGAACCCAAAGGAAACAGAAAAAATACCTATAAACCGTTGAGTCCCCGAAATCTGCCGAAAAGCTCCCGCGAATTCTGCTGAGTTCGGCGCCGAAACGATCACTTCTCCGCG
>NW_021534236.1:0-210 GCF_001605985.2 Dendrobium catenatum | reverse complement strand
AGCCTACTAACATTTTAGGTCCATAAGATCAGATGGCAATTAGAACCAGCTCAAGAGCAAGTCTGAGTCACTTTATACACTTTTCCTTTTCTTGAGTCTATTGTAAAAGATGTGGCGCATATTGCTAAGTAACCTTGCACACACATACCTTGGGAGAATTTCTGACTGTTTGTTAGAGTTTACTATTTTTTGTAACATCGGCCGGGCTGA
>NW_021534235.1:0-231 GCF_001605985.2 Dendrobium catenatum | reverse complement strand
ACGCGCCCTACCTCGTCGTGCCACGTGTCCAGAGCGGGTCCCGCCGCCGTTTTTTAAATTAAAAGTTGATTTTTAAATTTGTTTTAACTCAGAAAACTTCCAAAATTCACCAAAAATTCATTTTTCGTCTGATTTTCGCGTACAATACTTCGTTTTATTTTTACAAAAATAACATGTATATTTTTAATTATTAATAAAACAGTAAATATATACATATAATATTATTTTAAA
>NW_021534234.1:0-286 GCF_001605985.2 Dendrobium catenatum | reverse complement strand
CAGGTGGATTTGAATCAGATAGAGGTTCCCCACAGCACGTTGAAGCCTACCCGCAAACAACAAAAAATGTGCCTTAAGAAGTCGTTATTGTTAAGAGAGTTGCTATTTGCATGTTTTACATTCTTGCAACTTGTATAGTTTTGATGATTCCAAATATTATTGTTTTATGTATTGGTATCTCCTAAAATTTTATGGAAGATTTTTTTTTGCTCTTGTGTAAACTAATATTTCAAGAAAATCAAACTCCATACTACTGAAGACTTCAAATCAAATTTAGCATGAGAGA
>NW_021534233.1:0-291 GCF_001605985.2 Dendrobium catenatum | reverse complement strand
AGCACGTACTTTGTAACATTCTTAATATCACTAGCTAATTTTTTCACATAATATTAACTTCCTTATGCAGAGTCAAAATTTTAAGATCTTACTCTTAAAAATATATATTTTTTAATATTCTTTAAGTTCTCCCTTACATACCTAGAACAACATTTTATTTTGTTTTCATAATCTTCCTCTTCATATTAAAGTCCAGAAGTAATAAGTGATGCGGTGTACATAAACTTTCACTTGGAATAACATTACAATCATTGTAATCTATACAATCTATTTTTCATATAATAAAATAAT
>NW_021534232.1:0-272 GCF_001605985.2 Dendrobium catenatum | reverse complement strand
GGCTTAATATGCAGCTAGTAGGAAAAAAATTGACGTTATATCTTTTATCATATAGTTGGCTAATACTAAACAGATAATGCTTTAAGAATTCTACAAGCAGTACATTTTCAATAAAAAAATTCTTGAGATTTCTAATTATACCTAATCCCACCACCTTCCTAATGGTGTTATCTCCAACTGTAACCTTGCCTCCACTTTTGGCTTCCAGCGATATAAATTGTTTAGTATCTCCAGTAAAATGGCTTGAGCAACTGCTGTCCAGATACATATGC
>NW_021534231.1:0-211 GCF_001605985.2 Dendrobium catenatum | reverse complement strand
GTAAAAGTCTCTGGAGCTCTCGTACATCTCTAGGAGGGCTGGATCTAAAGTCTGTAGCTCCTCTCGATCAATCCATGTATCCTCGGTCACCGGCTTCCCTTTCCAATGAACCAAGCACCTGTAGCGCCCGCCTTCTTTCATGGAAATGATTTCATCGTCAAGTATAGCTTCAATCTTCTCCGCAATGGGTAAGTGGGGGTAAATCGGGGAG
>NW_021534230.1:0-228 GCF_001605985.2 Dendrobium catenatum | reverse complement strand
CTTCCTGCTTATTTTATTATTTTCTTTGAGCTTTCAACTATCTTATTTTTTTTGAAATTATGTCTTACATTGGGTCAGGTTAATATCTAAAATGAAGTTAATGCATTACATGTGATTTTTTTCCTTGAAGATGATGATGAGAATGTTTATAGTTCTGAAATTTTCTATCTTATTAGGGAAATTAAATAAACTTTTGTTTTCATTAATGTCAAGTTGACTCATATTGAA
>NW_021534229.1:0-306 GCF_001605985.2 Dendrobium catenatum | reverse complement strand
ATATATATATATATATATAAAGTTGGAATAACTTTGATTGCACACAATGACAAAAGGGAATTGCTATAAGACCTTCATGTGAACAGCTCAAGAAAATGACAGCTTTCATATGTTATTAGGAGGTGGTAGGAAAGGATTTATATGAGTTTGAACTGCTACCTGTTTAAGTAAATAGCCAACAAATCATTCTAAAGCAATGTTTTGCAAGGCTCAAGTAGAAAAGAGGCGTGGAGTTCGGCTTACTGTTTGTTGGCGTGAGGAGCTATTTGGAGGTGGGAATTTAGCCGTCTAAGTGTGGGGAGAATC
>NW_021534228.1:0-296 GCF_001605985.2 Dendrobium catenatum | reverse complement strand
AATTGGTGTCTTTGGGTTCGTATTTCCGAGACGCTTAGTTTGACTGTAAGCTCGCTGAAATCGGTGTTCGGGTGTTTCCGGATTTAATTTTTGAAGTTTCCAACTAGCTTTTGCCTCGAGATTCGTGCTTGATCAATATAATTATTTGACGACGTATCAAGAATATACACAATAGCTTTCTGAAAAGCTATTTTTCCGACAATATTTTCACAATCTTCATTATATAATATTTACATCTATCCCAAATAAATCCTGAGAGTTAAAAATTATAAAATATTAATTTTAAATTTTATTTT
>NW_021534227.1:0-500 GCF_001605985.2 Dendrobium catenatum | reverse complement strand
GAGGGGCTTGTCTTCTAGGCCTATAACTCTTGCTTCTGCCCCAAGTAGACCTAACTGAGGAGAAGTTTAGGGGACTAGATTGGGGAGCTATGGTGGGACAAAGATTGGTGGAATGAGTAAATGATCAATAACACTCACAAGAAGACAGTTTCCAGTCATATTGAACACAGAGAGAAATGTTTGTAAAACCCCCTCCAAAGCTGATCTTTTTTAGTGCAGTTAGTCCGTACGAACTGGATTTAGTACGGGACGAACTGAAGAAATTTGTGAAGAATCTGTCAATTTCGTCTGTACGAACCTGGAAGGGTCGGGACGATCCGTCTGGACAAAATTTTTCCAAAGAGCAAGTCGTCCGGACGAATTTTAATTTCGTCTGTACGAAATTCTGCCTGAGGCAAATCGTCCCGGGACAAATTTTGGATCGTTCGGGACGATCAGTGTTATTAAATATCGGATTTGAGATATTTGGATCATTTTGAAGAGAGAGAAAGAGAAATCAG
>NW_021534226.1:0-200 GCF_001605985.2 Dendrobium catenatum | reverse complement strand
ATTCTAAGTCTGAACACCATTACGAAAATTTATTTTCATCCTTCGGGTGATATACTCTTTCTAACGAGTTGATTCGACTTTAGAATTAGAACTCAACCTTGATCTTAAAATTCCCAAAGAAAACTAATATTTTTCAAAACCTGCTTTCCAAAATTCCACCAACATCCACTTGAGAACCCAAATTTCAATCTAGACTTTGA
>NW_021534225.1:0-596 GCF_001605985.2 Dendrobium catenatum | reverse complement strand
ATCCTAGTGAAGGAATATGAGCTATTTTGGATACCAAGAGAAACTATCACTGAGTTCTTTGGACACTTTATCAAGAAATTCAATGGCATCAACAAACTTTAGAATGTAGACTCAAATCAAGAAAAAATAACAAAGATCCTACTCTCTTTGCCAAAATAGTGGAATCCTTAAAAAAATGTTTATAGAGGCTTGGTTGATATTAGAATGAGAAGCATTATGGATTGTGTGAGAATATGACATTTCACTATGTCATAGGTAATGAAATATCTTTGGTTAATTCTTCTTAAGTGATAGAATATGAAAAGTGTTTCATAAGGATATTGATTTCAAGATAGCATTAGAGCCAATAAAGGATATAGAGAGATATGAAAGTAAGGTAGATGATTACCTTGAATGAGCACTGGAAGCTTGCTACTTGAGGGTGAAGAAGATCCTCTTCTGAACATAGCCAGAAAAGGGAGGAATGGAAGAAAAAGAGAGAAAATGGTAATCAAAAGAAAGAATTAATGGGCATAAATAAAGAAGAAATTTTTGGGTTTTAAATTTTAAAATGGGAATATTATATAATTGTTATAAATATTTTAATAATGATTATT
>NW_021534224.1:0-231 GCF_001605985.2 Dendrobium catenatum | reverse complement strand
AAAGGGCCATAGCAAATGAAGAAGAATTGCAGCAAACGTAAACATCTACAAGCTATAATAGGAGACTCGTTTGTGTATGACAGTGTGGGCTTCGAAAATTTGGCCCCGGCCTCCCCGCCACGCGATTTCCTTTTTATTTCATTTTCGGCGAGGGAGTTTTAACTGAATAAGTTCCGAGGTAAATTTTGGAAGGTATATGGGTTTGTAGATAAGACACTACCCAGAGATTTC
>NW_021534223.1:0-592 GCF_001605985.2 Dendrobium catenatum | reverse complement strand
TTTGAAGTTTTGCTGCATTTTGGAGTGGAAAATGAATTTTTTGGTTTGAGATGCCCTAATGTATACCTAAATATATTCCACAAAACGAGGAAATCATATTTCTAATAGCAAATTTGATAGGTTTAATCTATAAGATAATGCTAGCACAAATCTTAAAAATAATAAATTTGATAGCGATCCCAGTAATAACCCTAGATTTTACAATACCCTTGTCAGCATCTTTAAATATTTCAGGCTTCATTTGATATTATTTTCTTTACAAAGTAGATGTAAAAAATTAATTTTTTATATTAAAAATTTCATTAAGAAACAATAAAAAAAAAACATTTCAAACAAAACCCTGGTATATTTGAGGTGAAATTATTGTGCGTGGTGGATATGGATGTTGTTTGGAGGCAAATCAGAATGAGCCATGTCATCCGTTTGATGTGTACAATCGCTATGTACTGAGTGATTTGATGCATTGTGATTTATCTCCCGGCAGTCCGGTGTACGCATAGAATAATTTGTCGTATTTGAAATATTTAGAACTGTGAAAATTTTCAAGCTCAGTAGAGCCGTAAGCTTGTGGAAATCTTTCGAGTGGTCATCT
>NW_021534222.1:0-406 GCF_001605985.2 Dendrobium catenatum | reverse complement strand
TTCTTTGATTCTGCATCTGACTATGTGTTTGAACTCTGTTAAAATGATATAATTTATTTATTTGGGTCATATCCACCAAATCCTCTCTTGCCTTTGGTTAATCGTATATCTCCTCCTGCTCTGGACATTTTGGACTAAAGAAAAATAAAGAAAAATAAAAATGAAGAATTAGGAGAAGATGAGCGAGAGATGCTGCCGCAGGTAGGCGGGCAGGCAATGTTGCCATTGTGTGCCTCCTCAGCTATGTAGAAATTAATGCTCCTTCAAGAGTAGAGAATGGATCGTGGAAACAGCACAGAGAAAAGAGAATCTTGAAATGATTTTTATTATTCTTTATTCTAAGCACAGCAGGTGTATATATAGGAATTTTCGGTGGTTACATATAAGGCAATATAGAGAGCTATTT
>NW_021534221.1:0-221 GCF_001605985.2 Dendrobium catenatum | reverse complement strand
CCACCGCCTGACACCGTTGCTCCGCCGGACCACCACATGAGGCCCAAACTTCCTCCAGACCACCACTTGAGGCCCTCACCTCCGCCAGACCACCGCCTGAGGCCGTTGCTCCGCCAGACTACCACCTGAGGCTCAAACTTCTTTCGGACCACCACTTGAGGCCCTCACCTCCGCCAGACCACCACCTGACGTCGTTTCTCCGCCTGACCACAACCTGAGGC
>NW_021534220.1:0-326 GCF_001605985.2 Dendrobium catenatum | reverse complement strand
GAATGGGATTTGGAACGTCATACCTTTGCGTAGCAGTCGTTGGCGCCGATGTCGAGGTCGAGGACAGTCCCCACCACGCTACAAGAGCGTGTATAGGGCTTACCAGCCTCGTCGCGCTTGTTGCACCGGATTCCCTCTCACCGTGCTACAAGAGCGCGTACAGGGGGTCCACCGGCGGGTCAAGCACGTCGAGGACGGGGTTTAAGTTAGGAACTCTTACCTTGAAGACCGGTGGACTGGCGGTGGAGGGAACGAAAAACCGAGGCAAGGGCATCTTTATTTTTATTAATATTTAATTTAATTAACTATAATTATTCATAATTAAT
>NW_021534219.1:0-538 GCF_001605985.2 Dendrobium catenatum | reverse complement strand
TGACTTTCCCTTTCTTTAATACCCCTTAGTCACTGACCTATTCTAATAAGAATATCTGACGGATTTACTGGGGTCTATTCGGTATAGTAAACTACCTATCATAGTCCTTAGACACACACTGACACTAGCTATAAGACTCCTTGGGAACTTCCCTCTTGTTGCTACTCTTGCGTATGCCCTAAGGGCTGTTGGGTCTTTTCTGTAAAAAACTATGCTAACGACCTAACCAAACCTTGCCAAGCCTCTCTCCGTCCTTCCCTTCTTCTCACTTTCTTCCCTCTATCTCTCTCCTAGTCTACTCACTGTACTGCTTTGTTAGGTCTCTTTCTCTCATATCAAAAGTCTTTATTCGCTATAAGTGGTTGTGTTTAAAGAGTTGTATCTCCATAAATATCGAAGAACTATTTACTCTTTCTATTTCACCTCCAGAATAAAGAAAGGCGCGAAGCGTTTCACTTAGACAGTGAAAGGAATGGATAGAGTCATACTTCCCTATAGCACATGAATCCATAGAAGAAGAAGTAGATGGACCAGAATC
>NW_021534218.1:0-265 GCF_001605985.2 Dendrobium catenatum | reverse complement strand
GCGCTTGTGATTACCCACATACATCATCCTGCCCCTACGTTTTAAACCGCTGAATAAATCTAGGCAGTTAATTTGTGACTGTTGGCATGACGCTTCACTTCCACAGAAATGTCCCTGTTCTTATCTACCAATTGCACGTGAAATGAAGCGACTCTCCCGCTATTCTTCCTCCCCCGACCTCTTCTCCCTCGCGTTCTCCTCTCGTTCGCACAACACGGACGGAACGATGCCCCTCCGCCTCTCCCTCTCTCGCGCGACCTGAAGC
>NW_021534217.1:0-506 GCF_001605985.2 Dendrobium catenatum | reverse complement strand
TTCATTTCACAAAAATTAAATTTTTATGAAGCTATAGCATTTGCATGTTCAATTAGAGTCAGTCCTATTTTTACCTGTAGACAATCTATCATGTTCATTACAAGTTCATGTAATGTTAAATTATTTGTCCCAAAGAAACAAATGTTACATTAGGTGTTTTCATTTTGTCCTCAACGTATATTTAAGTATTTGTTTCATTTTATTTTTAGTTCAATGAGTTGGGCATCTACACTGAGTGTTAGGTCTACACACCATGCTTAAAAATGCATACATAGTCACACACTACTTCTAGAGGCTCTTATATCCCACCTCACATGAAAAGTGTGCAAAGGTCTTCATCACCTGCATGAGTGAAAGCATGATTTTCCCCACTATGTTGGAATAATGCGAACGAGTCATTAATTCATAAATTTCCCTACCACATTGGAAAAACACGAATAAGTACTTATTTCACAAATTTCCTTGTCATGTTTGAACAACACAAATGAGTGCTTAAGTTTAAAGTT
>NW_021534216.1:0-1973 GCF_001605985.2 Dendrobium catenatum | reverse complement strand
ATAATTTACATCGATAAGGTCTTGCCACCTGGACTTGTTATTTTGAAGGAAATCATATTATTCCTCAAGTGTAGTGGGTCAGAATTTTCAAGATAGTTGATCATTTTTTTAATGAAAATTGACATCTACTTTAAATCAAAAATAGAAGAGAGTTGTGATTGACCCCACTGGATCTTTAAAAGCCCCTCCCTCCCACCGCTTCTGCGGGTTGATTTGCTTTTTGAATTGAAATTTGTATTAAACTTAAGTTGGTTTTTGAAATGTAAATCTTCTCAATCTTCTCGTGGTTTTCTATCTTATAGGCTTCTCTTGCATGTTCTAAATCTATTCAATAATTTTTTAAGTCAAGTTAATATTTTCTTATCAAAAGATTGGGTCCAATTTGAGGATTATTCCTCCTTGGATAAGAGAATGAGCTTTCTTCTCTTATACTTGCGATATAATTCTAGATTAAAAAAAAAGAGCTATCATGTTAAGGTATTAAAAAAAGTGAAGCCTCTTATGAAAAAACAGAGAAGAAAATTCAAAGGATGCAAAAGTGCATTAAAAAAATTCAAAAAAAAAAAGAAGCGCAAAGTGCGCCAAAGAAATAAAAAGGTGTGCAAAGCACGTCACAAAAAAAAGTGAAAGATGCTTCCTTCTTTTTAAATCCTTAAATTTCAAAGAGCCCGATCATATTTAATAGCTTGACTTTGAAAAATCTTGAATCTAGATTGATTTTCATGCGTAGACAGTTTATCAGATAGAAAATTTTATGCAAGAGAATTGAAAAGATTAAATTTCTCAATCCAACTTAAACTTTTTTGAAATTAATTTTAATTCAAAATTTCTATAAGGGAGAACCTAGTTCAGTTTCTATGAAACTTGATCTGAGTCAACAAAATCCAAAACCTTGGCTCTTTTCGGGTCGATTGGGGTCACTCTACTTCTCACTATACTTTTGAATTTGTTCCCACTTGTCGTTCTGACAGGGTCCAAATGATTAAGAGGAAATTTTCAATAAAAAGAATGAATCTTTTACTCCTGATAAGAAATCAAATTCCATTCTTGAGAGATATATGCGAGTCCTTAAACATAGGCATCATTTCTTTTAAGATCCACTCTGTGAAATAACACTCTATGTTGGGTCCAAGCTTGTTCTCATATAGAGGCGTGTTTTACATGGCTATAAATTGACTTTCAAAATTGAGTCACAACTAAGTAGAGTGCCTGACTCCAATTGGAGGATCTTGAAGGCCTTGAAGAAAGTTGTTTTGAACTCAATAAAATTTGAAATTACATAAGTCACGTATGATTCAAGCTCGTTATAAATTGTGTCATCTCAGGACTTTCCAAGTAGGAGACTTGGCTATAGTCCTTTGGAGACCAATTTTAGTCCACCATAAGATTAATGTAAGCTTTGAATCAATGTTGACTGGATCGTCCACCTTAGAGATGATCTATAAGGAAGGTTCATGGCAATGGATTAATTTTAAAGATACCACCAGATTTTTCCTTTCATTTGGGTGGTTCTTTAAGAAGTATCATGCCTAATGAGGATCAAACTAAATATCAAATTCACCCCTTCAAATTCATTGAGATCAAATCAAATTAAAAAATCACCAATCTTTCTTTCCAATTCTCTTTTCCTTAATGTTAGGTCCCTCCTTCCCTTAGGATTAGACCCGTTAGTGGTGGAGTACGCCCTCCGTGGCACCATCCTGGCTTTTACCTGTGGATCAGTAGTGGAGTACGCCCTTCGTGGCACCATCCTGATTCTTGCCCGCTAGTGGTGGAGTACGCCCTCCGTGGCACCACCCTAGCATTTGACTTGCAGATTAGTGTTGGAGTACGCCCTTCGTGGCACCATCCTAATTCACACCCGCTAGTGGTGGAGTACGCCCTTCGTGGCACCATCCTAGTTCCCAGTTGATTTGCCTATTTGGAGTAAGTCTTATATCAGCATCATATAGGCCTAAGGTTGGGTGATGCCC
>NW_021534215.1:0-207 GCF_001605985.2 Dendrobium catenatum | reverse complement strand
AGAAAGCTAGAGAGAGGCAAGAGAAAGAGAGAGAGAGAGAGAGAGCAAGAGAGAGGCAATGAGAGAGAGAGACAGAGAAAGAGAGAGCCAATAGAAAGAGAGAAAGAAAGAGAGAGGCAAGAGAGAGAGAGAGAGAGAGAGAGATAGAGAGGCAATAGACAGAGAGAGAAAGAGAGAGAGGCGAGAGAGAGGGAGAGAGGCAATAGA
>NW_021534214.1:0-344 GCF_001605985.2 Dendrobium catenatum | reverse complement strand
CAGCCTCATACTGCATCACCGTCTTGCTCCCCTGAACTAGCCTCAAAAAAATCTCCTGCATCTGCTGTCGTGCAGAAGGGGGAACAAATCAATCTCGGAACACCTCAGTGAACTCTTCCCAGGTAATCAAAGAGTTCAGCATACCCTGAAATCTGGCTGCTTGTTGGCCTTCCCACTAGTGCTCAGCCTCTCCGTCCAACAGAAAAAAAACAGCCAACGGAACCTTCCTATCTGACAGACACTGCATTCCGTCGAAGGTCTTTTCCAATCTCCTCAGCCACTCCTCGGCTGCTCTGGACTCAACAATGCCTTCAAATCTCGGAGGTTTCAACCTCAAAAATAAC
>NW_021534213.1:0-237 GCF_001605985.2 Dendrobium catenatum | reverse complement strand
TAGCTTTGAGAGAGTTCGAAGACTTTTGCTTCTTTGGCATGAAGTATTGTGCATCTTCATAAACTGTTGCTTCATGAACTGTGAAGGGTTGGATGTCACCAGAGATCCTGAACTCTTCCCCATCTTTGAGATATTTCATACACTGGTGTAATGTTGACGGAACAACACCATATTCATGCAACCAGGGACGACCTAGTAGTGCTTTGAATGAAGTATCCGCATCAATCACATGGAATT
>NW_021534212.1:0-276 GCF_001605985.2 Dendrobium catenatum | reverse complement strand
TATAAGCTCATAAAAATCGGAGACCGTTTGATAACTCAAATTTCTGTTTGAATCTTCTGACAGCACTTTGAGCCCTTGATTCAGACTCATTTGGGCTCGGATTGGGTTGATCTTGGTGTCGTTGGGTTTGTATTTTCGAGACGTTCAGTTTAACTGTAAGCTCGCTGAAATCGGAGTTCAGGTGCTCTTTGAATTAATTTTTGAAGTTTCCAACTAGCTTTTTGCCTCGAGATTCGTGTCCGATCAAGATAAATTTTTGAGGACATATCAGATGCC
>NW_021534211.1:0-218 GCF_001605985.2 Dendrobium catenatum | reverse complement strand
CTCATAGAAATTCATTCGAGAACTTTCTTTCCAAAGCAAATGAGGATTCTTTTTCTAGGTTTGCTTCAGCCAAAATCACCCCCTCCAGAATCCTAATGCAAGATGAAATTACCTAAAAGGTGATGCATTTATTTGCTTTGACGCAGTTTTATTTTATCCTTACCCTCATCCACTGCTACAATAAGGAAATATTTCAGTACTTTCTTGCCAACATGTCC
>NW_021534210.1:0-559 GCF_001605985.2 Dendrobium catenatum | reverse complement strand
CTGGGGTATTGATTAATGGCTTGCATGGTCAATTCTTTCAAAAAGTGGAATATGAGGGTCTATAAAATTTTTGCTTTCCTTGTGGATTCATTGGACACAATACTAGCAATTGCTCCACCAAGTTAGCCACCTTGAAGGTCCCGTCACCCACCAACTCTTTAGCTTCTCTTGTGCCTCCCAAGTCGGCCGATTATCTATGATGCAACACCAGCACGAGATCAATGGAGGGATCATAATTGATGCAGACCACTCGATTTTCTAACAATTTATAGTCATCCATCCATATAATAATTCAGGCATTTTATTTTATTTTATCTATAAAAGTTATACTATACTCTTTTAAATGAATAATATTAAATAATTAAAGTCTTTCACTTGCTTGAAAAATTGTGATGAAGTTTAATGGCTGATCCCTCCATTGATACTTCGACGAGTATTAAGTTACCCTTTGTGTGCTTATTTATCCCTCTTCTCTTCACTTTTGATTTATATCATAACATGTTAACATACCCTTATAGCACGAAACTCTAAAAGATCACCCTTGGATTTGACTCCCCTT
>NW_021534209.1:0-299 GCF_001605985.2 Dendrobium catenatum | reverse complement strand
CGCCCGAGCCATATTGGCATAATATTCACTTCCTAAATATTTTTGGGCTAAGGCGTTTAGCACTACATGTTATATTCTGAATATGGGGAATATGAGATCAAACTTAAATAAAACACCCTATGAGTTACTGAAGGGGAGAATGCATAATTTGTCTCATTTTTTTGTCTTTAGATGTAAGGTATTTATTTATAATAATGGAAAATCTGTCTTAGAAAATTTTGATCCAAAATCATATGAAGGAATTTTTATTGGATACTCAAGTGTTAGAAAATCTTATAGAATATTCAATAAAAGAACTT
>NW_021534208.1:0-468 GCF_001605985.2 Dendrobium catenatum | reverse complement strand
AAAATATGCGTGTCGGGAAGGGTGTCAAGTTTGACTTCAAAGGTGAAATCTATGTGTATTGAAAAGTATATTGAATATTAAAATGTTTAAAAAGTATTTTGATAAGGAAAAGTGTAGAGTATGATTTTGGGATGAGAGAAGTGTATAAGTGTGAGAAGTAAAGTGTTTATTTTGTGAAAATTGTATAAGTTTGGAAGAGTGGAAGTGAATGTTGGAAAGATATAAAGTACACTTCCAAAAGTAAAAATTTCAAAAGACATTCAATAAAACCAGTGATCAAGCCCGAAGAAAGGTACGTCTTTATTTTCAGTAAATTTCAATTATTTTATTATTTATTATTAAAAATGCTCTAATCCCTATTTTCTTTTCTTTATTGGCATAAACTGCGAGGAACGGAACCGATCAAGGGAACAAAAGAACAAGGAGCTAAGGACGTCAGTCGCCTCTATCCAACCGGGTAGAGGTGTT
>NW_021534207.1:0-246 GCF_001605985.2 Dendrobium catenatum | reverse complement strand
GTTTATTGTAGTAGTATTGTATTATTGTAGAATAATTTGATTATGATTGCTTATTTTAGTAGTTGGTTGGATTTTGATTGTAGAACAATTTGTGCAATATATTTATTTTAGTAGTGGTGTTAGTAGTGTTTGCTAAAATATTAATATTATTAACTACTAAGTTAAAACTACTTTAATTGTGATCAGTTAAAAATCGAATAATTGATAAAAGGTGCTGCTTTTTTATTTATGCTACAGGTTTCTAAT
>NW_021534206.1:0-292 GCF_001605985.2 Dendrobium catenatum | reverse complement strand
AAGATTTACAATGAATTAAGATATGCTCACAATTTTCAACCACAGAGCAACCATAAGCACACAGATCGCTGTTACTTAGCTTCCTGAATTTCAAAAATTTGTTAGTGGGAATGGAAAATCTGCTTAAACGCCACCATTAAAACTCGACTCTTGGTTTTAGCTTAAGATTACGAAGCCAACTGTTAAATCCAGAGTCTTCAATAATTCTGTGATCCTTGATAGATTCAGAGTAAGCCAATGAGGTAATAGACTTCTCAGAATGCTGATAAAGAAGCTCCACGTAGTCATCTTC
>NW_021534205.1:0-247 GCF_001605985.2 Dendrobium catenatum | reverse complement strand
TTCGGCCGTCAAACCTTCCCGGGCTCCGATTTTTGGCCCGGATAGTCCGATTCGAACGTTTTTGGGGTCCCTGGACACGTTTTTCGACGTTCCGGACTCAATTTTGACACTTTCGGAGCTCAACGAGGCCTCTATGATCAAGTTCGAGCAAGCCATTAATCTTCGGAACGCATTTTTTGGCATTTCGGCCTATGCAAATTGTCGACACTTATATTTTCGGACTCCTGGAGCTTCGACGTCTGAAAAT
>NW_021534204.1:0-411 GCF_001605985.2 Dendrobium catenatum | reverse complement strand
TCTGTTTCAAAATCATAAGTTTAAGCTACTTTTTGATTAACATAAATGACTACATTTGGAAACCGAAATACACCTGAGGGTTAAACTATTACTAGACATCCACTGTTTGACAATATACCTTTTGATTTTTAGAAAACACGCATGTCTACTTTCTTACAGTCACTTGATTGTCGTATGTGGATCATAGTCCAGAAAGGTTATACAAAACCAATTAGATTAGTTGATGGAGTTAGGGTTGAAACACCTTTTGCAGACTGGACTATAGAATAACGTGACTTAGCACAACTAAATGCTAAATGTTTAAATAGTTTCTTTTGTACTTTAAAATCTGAAGACTACATACGGGTTTCCACTTGCAAAAGTGGAAAGGACCTATGGGATAGACTTTGTATAACTTATGAGGGGACTAAT
>NW_021534203.1:0-309 GCF_001605985.2 Dendrobium catenatum | reverse complement strand
ATGACATCTTTGTACAAGAACAATTGTTGAAAAGAGGCTGTGTATGGCACTATTTGGCTTTTGATCCTCGTCCAGAATTTGCAAAGGTATTTTAGCAACTTAAATTTCACTTCTTACGATAAAAAAGTTTCGTAACTTAAATTTAATATATACATATTGTAAAACTAACAAGTTTCATAATGTTTATTTTTCTAGTGGCAAAAGGAAGCACGCGATACTCGTAGAGGCTTGTGGGCTTTACCAGATCCTGAGAAACCTTGGGAATGGAGGAGAAATAATCCACGAGAACACAGTGGAGAAGCCACTATT
>NW_021534202.1:0-2777 GCF_001605985.2 Dendrobium catenatum | reverse complement strand
ATTTTATCAATATTTTTTCAATAGCTATTTAAAATTTTATTTTAGAGGGTTCATAAATTAATAATTTTTAATAAAAAAATTCTATTTATGTAATAGAATTTATATGATATATAAAAATTTAAAATGTAATTGAAGTGAGTATTAGTTTGTTCATGCCCCCTTAATTCATCCTTTTTTTGTTATAAAAACTTAATGTGTTTGTAACATATCAAATTATATCACTAATCAAATGAAGTCCAAATTTTCTTTAAGACACTTTGGAAATGGCTTCAATGTCAATGCCTTTGGCCCCACTTATTGAAGCCTGAGGTAGAGATTAGATCTTTTTCTTTTTATGGATGAAAATAGGTTTGAGAATTGTATAATATTTATTTATGAACATACACATACATGATGCATGCATATAGTGGTGTTGCCACAATTTTTTTCAAGTGGGGCACAATACTTAAAATTTTTTTCAAAATTATAAAAATTTAAATAACCTAACTGATCTTCATGAAACTCTCAATTATCTGTTGGTTGGAATCTTTTGTTTCAACCAGAGGTCTTGTGTTTGAAGGTTGCAAAAGTGATCGGTATGTGAGTTTTCCTAATTTAGTCAAATGTCGCCATATTTAAGGAAAATGGTATTGGTTTCATCTAAGCTTTAATGTGTTAGGTTGTTGACCCAATGGGTTGGCAAAACTCATAATCCTTAAATGCTTCCATTTACATGACATAACAAAAAAGAAAATTGAAGCCAAAATTAGAACAAAAAAGGATCAAGTTTAAGAAAAATATGTGATGATTTGACTTTGTAAGGGTCTTGCACTGAACAAAAAACATAACAACAAACAGTCTTCATTCTATTTAAGTATAAGTTCTTTGTTTCAAGACACTACATTTATTGTCCCGCCTACTCAAATTTTATAACCAACATGATGGAACCTATTCATTTTAGCTTCATCAATACATTGAATTTAACCCTATTAGCTTGGTCTATCCATCACTAGCTACAACCATTAGCCCCAAAGCCAATTTGTGAGTTCCCCACATCATAGACTACACTAAACGTGAGATGCTGCATACTACCAATGATCACAACTTCACTATCATCCTTATTTTGAGTAAAGGGAAAGCACGCTCGAGATTTATTGAACACGAAAAGTATCCCTGTGGAATCTAACTTTGTCGTCACTTTGCCATCATAGATCAATGAAACCTCTGGCACCAACACCATCGGGTAGTTAGAGATGTCATAACATGTGTCAAGATTGAACATTGGCGGCGCCATCGTGTAATTTCTCATGTAGTTTCGGAAAATGTTGCGAAGGGTGGAGTATGCACTAGGCGGTAGGTGGCTAAATGCTGTGCCAGAGTCCAACATAGTTCCAGGTCCGCTGAATATAGTAGGTGGAAGGCCAAGCCTTTCACCACCAATTGAAATGTCAATGAGATTGAGGAAGTAGTATGATGGCATTTCTAGTTTTGTTAGCATCGGTGTATACTTCACACCAAGGACTGAGCTACCTAGTTCTAGATATCCAATTGTATTGGGCCTTGATGGTAGACAATATGAGAATATTTTGTTATACAATTGAGGTGTTTGGTTAATAATTGAAAGAGGCCCCCGACCGAGGCCTAATAACCCATCTGCATGTCCAAAAGTTCCAGTGTTGTCATGTCCACAACCAAAGACGAAGTCAAAAACTATATCATTGGATAAGGTCAAGGAATCTTTAATGAGGGAGCCATTAGTTTTACAATCGTCGACATATTCTTCCTCATAGAGGCAGGTGTAGGTAGAGGAGCAACCAAATCGAGGGAGTTAGGTACAGTAATTAGAGTTGCATGGGATGTTGGTGAAAGTGAAGGATTGGGTCGGGTCATTAATTGGGTTTGTTTGGTTATAACAGTTAACACAGGGGACACATTGGGTCCAAGTGAGATCACTGCCGATGTCAAACGTAAATGAGAAGAACTTGGTAGGAATTCCTAGGCCTATGTTGATGATATGACTATAGCGACTAATATCATAATTAATGGTTGCCGGAACTCTTGCAAAAAGAGAGTTGCCAATAGGGTTTAGGCGGGCAGTGGCGTTGGATGCCTGGCGGTGGATGTAGTCTACGCGGGCTTGGTCCTGGCGAAAGAGCTCCACAAGAGAAGGCTTATCCTGGCGCATCCAAGATGAGCATAGGCCATGCAAGTGGACCACGTTGAGGTTCGAAGGGCTCGTGCCTGTCACAATTGGAACAACTAATTATTATACGTATTGAGTTTTTTTTTCTTTTGCATCACGTTTAAGCTTGTGATGTCTATCAAATGAGCTTAATTGCTGCATTATTTCTTAATATTCGAATTATTTTATGAAAAAATAAGTATCAGTAGGGTATTAAGAAATTATTGAAATTGCTTATAAACCTTTATTAGGCATGGAGCAGGAGTTGCTCAGCAATAGTGTCTTGACGTCTATGACATGGTGTTCACAAACAAGCTTTTGCGCTTATACTAGAAAATGTTTTTCTATTAGAAGAAAAAAAAAAGAAAATTTTGAGAAGAATATAATAGAAGAGTAGAGAAGAAGATGTTTCCATGAAAATAGAACTTTGAACCAGTGCTTAGCATAACTTGAAGGAGTAAGCCAAGTGGAGGTGGGGCTTTATTGGCAGTGGATTATTGGGCATAACGGGGTAATTTGAAATTTAGTTTCTAATATATCATTATTTTATGGGAAGATTAGATGGTAGAAGAAGAGATCAATTAAGTGTTTTGGCCTATAATGAAGCAAACAAATG
>NW_021534201.1:0-293 GCF_001605985.2 Dendrobium catenatum | reverse complement strand
CTTTTTTTTTTTTAACCTATTTTTGATCCGAAAATGGGAGATTGATCTTTTTTTTACCTGAAAATTAGCAATTTTTTATTGGTCCCGAGTCGTGTCGGGTTAACCCGAACCCGAAATTGGTCGGGTTCGGATTGACTCGTATAGTGTCGAGTCAGTTTCGAGTTTGACTCGAACTCGACCCGTTACCTGAAATTGACACCCCTATGCCAGCTCCACTCGAACGCCAATTTTAGCGTCGTCTTGTTCACAAAAGCATTTTTTTTTTCTTTTGAAAAATTCGAAAAATTAATAAT
>NW_021534200.1:0-261 GCF_001605985.2 Dendrobium catenatum | reverse complement strand
TGCACAAGAAAAATTGAGGTGTTAAAGAATAAATAGTTATATCTTTACTAATTTTAAATATGATGAATATTTTTTAAAAGTATGATGAGTTGATCATAACATTCTTAGGGAAAATTTTTTAATCTAAAAATTTCTTCGTATTCTAAGTTCAAAATTTTTGGTAGATAGATTATCTACAAAAAATAAAAATAAAGTAATTTAGTTTATAGCATGCATAGTCTAGGATAAACCAATCTCTCTACTTATCTAGTCCATCATAAT
>NW_021534199.1:0-1307 GCF_001605985.2 Dendrobium catenatum | reverse complement strand
CACTCAAGTAGGGCTTAGCGGAAGAAGGTCTTTAGCACACCCAACGATGCCATGAGGACGGTAACAACCTCAACGGCCTTGAGCCACGGAAAGGTTGACGGTGGCGAGGATGGCGGGAATGGTTGACTGTCGAGGCTCCAATTGTAGTTTGGAAGTTGACGGTCGATGACGCTCGCAAGAGTAGGTACAACTCGATCCAAATAATCTCCAACGGTGGCGTCGTCTTCAAATCCCACATCGAAGAACGAAGATCGTAGGATGTTGAGATTTCCGTCGACGTCGAAAACAAGTCCCCACTCAAGTTCGGGATCCGCCATTCAACATTAAAGTGGAGGTTGAAGGGCGTCGTCTTCTTCTCTTGACTTCAAGTGTTATGAGCATCCGAATTCACCAAGGGAGGGAAAGGGGAGGGGTCGACCAAGGTGGGGAGAGAGGGGGCGGGTGATTTGGGAGAGGAGATTTAGGTTAGATGAGGGAAGGAAGAGATTTACTCAAATCTGAAACTAATTTCAGATTTTAAGTAAATTTGGAGGGAAGCAATTTGAAATAAATTCAAATTTCAAAGAGAATTTAGGAGGATTAATGGGCATTTAATGGAGCCCATGAAGAGGGGGGCCGGCGGGTTCATTAGAGGAGGGAGAAGGGTTTTAATTCAAAACCTGAAATTAATTTCAGGATTTTGAATGAAAAAGGGGGAAATTAATTTGAAATTGGATTTCAAATTAAGGGGTCATTAATGAATTAATTGGGGAATTAAAGGTGGGAGCCCATGCTTGGCCGCGGGTTCAAGAGGGAGGAGGGAGGAGGGAGGTGAGGGAGAAATTCATGAGCTTTCCAAATTAGCACATAAGCATTAGGAAAATTTATCATGAAATCCAATTGATTTTGAAATTCAAAATTGATCGGAATTGAAATACTTTTTAATATGGCTTTTGAAAAATTTGGAAAGTTTGAGGTTCAATCAATTTGAATTTCAAAAAAAATGAAACGTGCGGGAAAAAGGGACGAGGCCGGTGGTGGAGGGTGGGGGACGGGGTGGTGGAGGGGATTGGCCGGCGACTAAAGAGGAGCCGGCGGGTTGGATCCCAAGGTGGCCGGTAGGGAATTCGGGGCTCGGATTGAGGGCAATCGGGATGAAGGCTTAGGCTAAGTGGATGAGGTAAAACATAAACGAGAAGATAGAATAAACTTAATCACGAGCTGCGGACTCTTCCAACAACTGGTGGGCCTTGCGATTTGCTCCCTTTGAGCTCTCTCTCTTCTCTAACGGTCACGCAAGAAGAAGTAGAAACAAAACATAATTTTCA
>NW_021534198.1:0-1166 GCF_001605985.2 Dendrobium catenatum | reverse complement strand
AAATTTAATTTTTGTATTAAAAAGCTGCTTTAAGAAGCAATAAAAAAGCGATCCCAAACCAAACCTTAAATCTTAATCTTTCATTTTTTATTTATCATCAAAAAATTATCTTGATCGGGCATGAATCTCGAGGTAAAATCAAGTTGAAAACTTTTGAAATTAAATTTGGGGTCATTCATACTCCAATTTCAACAAACTTACAGTCAAACTGAATGTCTCAGAATTACGAACCCAATGACAACAAATCTGACTCAATCTGAGCCCAAATGAGCCAAAATCGAAAACCCGAAGTGCATTTGAAGAGTTCAAACCATAAATTGAATGACAAAATAATTTTCAAACGTGGTGTGCTTATATTTGAATCGAGCAACTTGACAAAATGAATCCAATAACAAGCCCAAGAACATCAATTTTTGATATCATTAAGACATTCAAATGCACAGTAAACGATCCACAATCAAGGGAATCAACATCAGTTGTCCATTCAAACTGCTCCCAATTTAACCTTAATCTCCTTCTTATTTACTGGCCATGTCAGTCTCATAAAACTATAAATAAACCCCTCATTTTTTATGGAAGGGGACCCAAGCAAGGAAAATAATGAAGATAAGGAAGAAAATTTTCTTGCCATCACACTCCTCCTCAACCACCATTGGACTTCCACCAGGCCACAATTGTCGCCAGATTTTTTCCAGCCATCGATTGACGTTGGACTCCTGTCATGCCACCGACTGACGCTGGAGTTCTGTCCGACCGCCGACCGATGCTCGACTTCTGCACGACCGTCAACTGACGTAGGACTTCAACCCGACCGTCAATTGTGTGTCACGGCAACGGTAAGAAGAATGCGTATAGTTGGAAACTTTGCAACCGGACTAAATGTCTCTAAATAATCTAAGCCATACTCTTGCTTAAAACCTTGTGCCACTAAACGTGCTTTATGCCTTGCAATAGAGCCATCTACATTATATTTTATTTTATAGATCCATTTTCACCCAAGAACATTTTGAATGGGTGAGGGAGGCACAAGTATCCAAGTGAAGTGCCCTGTGCTTGTAAAGCGTCAAATTCGGCTGACATAGCTTGACGCCACTTCAAGTGCTTATAAGCTTAAGAGTAACATGAAGGATCCATAGGCTGTAAACAATGAGACATGCTAACAATAT
>NW_021534197.1:0-3081 GCF_001605985.2 Dendrobium catenatum | reverse complement strand
TTTTGAAACCTTATCTGACTCATATTTACTTGCTTAAGGAGGGATCAAAATCAATCGCTCAAATTTTACTCTAGACCTGCATCATATCCTTAGTATGTCATGTGTGTACCAATAACATGACTCATTACAGGGAGCCCCATGGCGGGTTGTATATAATTATATTTATCCCTTTTTGTACCCATGATGGTATACAACTTATTGGTGCATTGGCAGCGAGCATCCTTAAAATATTTTGTTAAACAACCTTTATGTCTGGTGTTTATATGAATGCTACCGGGATCCGATGGCAATGGCCATAGGTGCACGCTCTGAATGAGTTATTAGCTATATTTATAGTAGGTGGATGGCTGTCTAATGTACTACTATTACTTTTTGTAGGTAGATTTGTAAAATGCACTAACTGACATCTCCTGCTTTAATATTTTAGTGTTGCTTGTAGTGACATATTAGTATGCATGATGAGTTTTTTCCGACTTTTAAACTGCAGGAATTTGCACTTGGTATAAGGTTCATTTGTATTTGTTTCGTGAATTTGATGACATTTTGTTAATATTGAGGGGAAAGGGTTTCTTTTTTTTCTGGCAAGGGTCCGTAGACGCTTACATCTGATTCGATAGTCATTTTTATGCTTGCTTGTAATTATGTATTTTATGCTATTTGCCTCAACACTTAATTGTGATTGTTATAAATGAAAATCATGTCATTAGCCCTATGTTAATGACAATGTAAGTGTGTAGTGTTTTTATTATATACTAATAAGTATATAGATATATATAATATATATAAAGAATAATATATATCTAGTAATCTCTGCTTGTCATTATTTTTTGGCTATGATTTGATGTACTTTATTCATTAACATTTTGAGTTTTCAAACTAATTTGGCATTTGCCCCAGATTTCACATTTGGCATCTTGTCCCCTAAGTTTGCTTCGTAGGCCGGCAGCATCTATATATGTGCAGTTTGGGATCTTCTTACAACAAAACAACTATAAAATGCCCTTAAACACCTGCATGGGCCTTGGCGAGCATGTTATTAGTATACATGTGACGCCTAGGGATGCCTAGGGATGCTACGTGGGTTAGTAAATTTGAACCCGGTCATCCTAAGCAAGTAAATATGAGTTGACAAAGTTCAAAAAATAATTATAAAATGCCCCTAAACACCTGTATGGGCCCCAACGAGCATGTTAGAAGTACATATATGATATTTAGAGATGTTGCACGGGTCGATAAGGGAATTTAAGTTCGAATATGATCCTTATATACAGATCAATAGGAGTCGACACAGTTCAAACCATCAAACAAATATACAATTGTGGTGATTGATATATTTTTTTTAATACATTCATATCAGACTTCAAGGCCTATAATAATTAGAATCCTCTAACAAAGGAATAAAGCCTATAAAACCTGATCCCCTATCATCAAGTTGATAGGGTCGATAAGGTTTACTCAATGAAAGACTCCATACCACGATGATAGCCGTATTTAATGCTTATATCAATCGGAGGGGTTCACAAATAATTTTAAATATCTTCCAAACTCCATTCCAAAAGCCCACAAAAATCTAAAAATCATCAAACTCCAAGATATTTAAATTTGAAATCTATCCATCAAATATTTAAAGTAAAATCCATCAACCCTCCACAACAGTTTGCTGGGATGGACAACTCAAAATTTACTTCAGCTCACATAGAGATAATGCCTAATCAAAAATATCACTAGAATCCATTCTCAAATAATCTCCTTCCAGTAAAGACGTGGTATGTGTCCTGTAGCTAGCGGTTTTGTTGCCAAATGGCACCGCAGGGTAAACAATTATAACCTGGGGCCCTCTGAATCGAGTAATTTTATCACCAAATGGCACCACGAAATACCGATTATTGCTAGCGCTGATACGCTCCTTAGTGACATCAAATTCTTAAAATATGAATTAATAGGATATAATCGATAGGTCATAAATCCCTCTGTTAGCTAAGGTTGATTCAAATTTATCCTCTTAGAAGAATATTCACCCCAGGCTTATAAGGTACCCTTGGACGAAGCAATCCATGGTTGCCAACAAGGATCCTTCTATCAGGTTGGATTGACTACCTCCTCTGAATAAGTAGACCAACGATCACGATGACTTGGGATGACATAACCATAGGATCTTGATCGGGTTCATCATTCATTCCCCCACCATCCGCTATAAGTGCGAGATGGTGAAATTTCTAATTTTAAATATCAAACTTTCCAAATTCTCCAACATCCAAATTAAAAGTATATGCCAGATGCACGTATGCCAGATGCACGTATACGCCATCTGTTAAACCCATGCTGTTACTATATGCCAGATGCACGTATCTCTATGTATCTAATTGATGACTAGCCTTAATTAAAAGTTCTCTCTTATTAATGGGAGGGGTAATTAACTATAGGGGCTTATGCTTATAGGAAATCACATCTCAAATCAAAAAGTCCTCACAAAATGAGGGCGAAATCTCTGGGTAGTGTCTTATCTACAAATCCATCTGCCTTCCAAAATTTACCCCGAAACTTAATTTGTTAAAACCCCCTTGCCGTAGAAAAAGCAATCAAGCAGGTAATGGCTGGGGCCAAATTTTCAGAGCCCACATAGCTCTAGTGGAAGATAAGATTACAAAGAGTCACCTTAGATTGTTTAGTTATATAAAATGGAGGTCTTCCGATGACCCAATTAGGAGTGTAGATGTATTAGATTTGGTTTATGTTAAAAAAGGTAGAGGTAGACCTAAAAATACTCAGATAGAAAATATTATAAATGTTCTTTCTTTATTAGATTTAAACAAGGATTTGACTTTTAAGATGACACAATGGAGAAAAATGAATCATGTAGCCGGCCCCACATAATGGGATAAAGGCTTGATGTTATTGTTATTGTAGTAACAATCAAGTGATAGTGTCACATTCACAAAAATCTTGTGTGTAAAAATTCTCTATGGATGATAAGCTGCAACTTTCTTTCGATAATCCTATTGGTCGACCAATTCCACCTCAAAGTAGTTGGAGAGAATTCAATACAACTTTAGATTTAGAAAGTAAGTGAGAAGGAAGATA
>NW_021534196.1:0-491 GCF_001605985.2 Dendrobium catenatum | reverse complement strand
TTAACATATTTAGTTTAACTAAGAAATGTACCTTCCTCAAGTTGCTTCATTCTAAAACCTAAAATGTAATTTAAATATCCCATTAGACTCATTTCAAATTCACAACTCATTGTTTTAGAAAAATCATCACAAAGATTTTTATTTGAAGATCCAAAAATAATCTCATCCACATAAATTTGAACAATGAGTATATCCTTTCCAAATTTCTTTAAAAAGAGATTTGTATCCACACTTCCTTTTTCAAAAGATCTTTCAAGTAGGAAGGTACTCAACCTCTCATACCAAGCCCTGGGTGCCTGTTTCATTCCATATAATTCCTTTTTTAACTTGAAAATATGATTAGGGTATTTAGAATTTTCAAAACCTGGAGGTTGTTATACAAAAACATCTTCTTTAATTACCCCATTTAAAAAGGCACTTTTGACATCCATTTGAAACAATTTAAATCCTTTAAGACAGGCAAAGGCTAGTAAAACCCTAATTGCTTCAAG
>NW_021534195.1:0-275 GCF_001605985.2 Dendrobium catenatum | reverse complement strand
ACACCAACATATTCAAGCATCCATCCTTGAATGAAATGCTGAAGAGCAAAAACTGATTCCAATTCCAATTGACCCCTGTCCCAATGCACAGAACTCCTCCCAAAAGCTAGGAGAATTTTGCCCATATTATCTCTGAATATGCCTTCTATACCAGCCCGGTAATTAGAAAGAAATGAAGAATCAATATTTACCTTAATCCAATCTAGCAGTGGAGGGTGCCAGGAATTCAAATACTCCTAAGAGAGGTTAACACCCCAGCTATCTAGAAGAGGATG
>NW_021534194.1:0-242 GCF_001605985.2 Dendrobium catenatum | reverse complement strand
AGTATCAAATCTACAATCTCTATTCAGAGTAAAATATTTATACATTATAAAGAAGAACTGATAAGTCAGGAACAGAAATCAGATTCAAAACCCTAAACGCTTACCAGAGCCCAGCAACAGTTGTTTTCCGGAATTTCTTCGATGATCAAAACGACGATCAAATCCGCCGATACGAATAGTCAAGAGCAAGCATTCAACGCCTTTGCTGGTAGTTTTTCCTCGCTGAACAGAATAATCCGATA
>NW_021534193.1:0-273 GCF_001605985.2 Dendrobium catenatum | reverse complement strand
GTGTGTTGGAAAATGATTATAAAAAATATAGAAAATATAGAAAATACTATTTGTTTGCGCTTTGTACACTGACACCCAAAGTCTCATACTCTTTGTTAGAGTGTGATGAAAAATATATTGCATTTTTCAGAAATATAGAAAATATGATCTGTATAAGCGTTGTATACACGCTGTATACACGCTGTATACGCGCGGTATACGCGCTGTATACGCTGTGTATACGCAAATCATACGCAAATGAAAATTAACAGCTAAAACAAATATTCTTTATTA
>NW_021534192.1:0-219 GCF_001605985.2 Dendrobium catenatum | reverse complement strand
AAAGATCTTTCAAGTAGGAAGGTGCTCAACCTCTCATACCAAGCCTTAAGTGCCTGTTTCAATCCATATAATGCCTTTTTTAACTTGAAAACATGATTTGGGTATTTAGAATTTTCAAAACCTGGAAGTTGTTCTACAAAAACATCTTCTTCAATTACCCCATTTTAAAAGGCACTTTTGAGATCCATTTGAAACAATTTAAAACCTTTAAAACAGGCA
>NW_021534191.1:0-310 GCF_001605985.2 Dendrobium catenatum | reverse complement strand
TTTACATGTTAGACCTTGATTGCATTGATAGCTCAATTTCATTCTGTTTGAAAATAACATTTGATGACTCGTGGCTATGGCACAAGAGACTATGCCATGCTAGTATGAAAACTCTTAGAAACATCACTTAGAAAAACCTAGTTATAGGTGTACCTAAGTTAGACTTCACCAAGGATCACTTATGTGATGCTTGCCAATTAGGAAAACAAGTCAAATCATCCTTTCACTCAATTAGAGATGTGATCACCTCTAGGCCACTAGAAAGTCTACACAGACTTATTTGGACCCGTTATTACAGCCAGTCTAGGTG
>NW_021534190.1:0-206 GCF_001605985.2 Dendrobium catenatum | reverse complement strand
TCGATTAGGGGCAACATTCTGATTGCTTTATTTTTTAGATTACAATCGTATTTTTGTTTTATAATATTTTATCACTATTTACTCGCTATTTTTAATAAATTATTATGATAAAAAACTATTTTTATAACCATATCTACTAATGTCTGTCATCTGTAGAAAAATTGTTGATTGGCTTTTCAAAAAAATAAAAAAACATATAGTACTCA
>NW_021534189.1:0-282 GCF_001605985.2 Dendrobium catenatum | reverse complement strand
CTGTTAGAACTAAATCACCCAACCATCTCAGTTGTTATTAATATGGATAACAGACTGAACCAAAAACTTAAATTAAAAACCTATTAATTGATATGTTATTTGATATTTCATGACATTTCAAATATGTTAGTTTTTTTTACATACTTTCATTTTAGACTTTGAAGGTGTATATTGCCCAATGCTACGACTCAACGTAACATTTATTAAAGCTAGATGTTCATATATCTTGCTTGATGTGGTGGCCGAAGTTACTAATACACATATCAATCCAATAACAATTAT
>NW_021534188.1:0-322 GCF_001605985.2 Dendrobium catenatum | reverse complement strand
ACTTTTCATAACCACACAAGTTACGAAGCATCCTTTCATATAGGCTTTTTGACCAGAAGATAATACAAACAAACAGGTGTTCATCCGGGATGAATGGTTAGTTAAGATCATTTTAATTATGGTTAGGTTCATCCCCCACATTGAATGACACGTGGTTTGTATGTACGAAATAAAATTTTGTACGTATGATTAGTTATGATAACTGATTTTGCCTAGATAACCGACTAGGTGCGTATATACAAATGAAAACAAATCGTCTGGGATGATATAAATATCATATAATATGGCATGTATTGGAAAATCAAAACTTTATGTATTCAGT
>NW_021534187.1:0-276 GCF_001605985.2 Dendrobium catenatum | reverse complement strand
TTCACCTGGGTTAGATTTCTTTTTCATAAGAGTGAATCATTTGAGGAATTCAAAAATTTTTCAACTTGGATTCAAAGAAAACTAGGATGTGAAATAATTTCTTTACAAAGTGATCATGGAGGAGAATTTGAAAATGAAAGATTTGAAAATTTTTGTAAGGAAAAAGGGATTGATCACAATTTTTCAGCACCTAGAACCCCTCAACAAAATGGAGTAGTTGAAAGGAAAAAACAGAACTATAATAGAAGCCGCCCGAGCAATGTTGGTAGAATACTC
>NW_021534186.1:0-369 GCF_001605985.2 Dendrobium catenatum | reverse complement strand
AATGCTCATATATATATATATATATATATATATATGCAATCAAATAAGAGAGAGGGTGTAGCGTTCATAAGAGACAACAGAGTTTTTACGTGAAAACCTCTGAAAAGGGGGAAAAACCACGGGGTCTGACCCAGTTTTAATGAATTTATTAGTATTTGTAGTTGATTACAAATAATTAAGGCCCTTCCTTGGGAGAAGGCATTGGCTTAATGTTATAAATGTACATCATATAGAGTATATTATATGATGGGAGTTACAATAATCAACATAGACATGTTTGTTTGGTTGACAGAACCATAGTCAATATGATAGAGGTCGGAAAGATCGTAGTAAGCAGGAGACATGGGTCAGAAAGACCGTTGTCTGGCG
>NW_021534185.1:0-360 GCF_001605985.2 Dendrobium catenatum | reverse complement strand
TGAAAACTTGCAGTTTTTGGGCGGTTTTCTTGTCTTTATTATATATAGTCTAAATTAGACTGCCACCCAATCTTTTTGTCATTTGATCTTCGTGCCTTTTGAGAGAATAGCCAAGGAGAGAGTGTAAGCGTGCATTCAAAGGAGGATTTCTACCACTGGAGCGTGAAGGCTTCACTTGGAGTTCAAAGGTAAGAATCTCTACTTGTGAATTGGGAGTACTTCACTCTTTTCCTTCTTCCTTCTAGATTCTTGTGAGAAGATCTATCAAGGAGATCTGGTTCTTTGCCGACACTTGGAGAGTGTAAATAGCCGAAGGGTTTGTTGCCTACACTTGGAGAGTGTGAATAGCCGAAGGGTTCG
>NW_021534184.1:0-363 GCF_001605985.2 Dendrobium catenatum | reverse complement strand
CTTTCGTGTTTTTGTATTTTTCTTTTGTTTATTTTTGTTATTTAGTTTTGTTTATTCTTTGAAATTTTTTTTTTCGTGAAAGTTTTTCTCTGATCAACACACACATTCACTTTTCTAAAAATAAAAAATCTACTTCTTGTTTTTCTTTAAATATTTGGTAAGTTGTGTTTGACTTCTTTAAAATGGTCAAAGAAAGGAAACTCATGTTTTTAACTCTCAATCTCTATTTCCTAAAAAAGGTTATTTTACTTTTTATTCAAAATCTTCATCATATTTTAAATTGGATTTTTGAAACATTTTTTCATCTCTTTATATTTTTTCTATCGCATAGGAATCTTTTGCAAGATTGTTGAATCCACCTTA
>NW_021534183.1:0-338 GCF_001605985.2 Dendrobium catenatum | reverse complement strand
AACGGGCAGGGGATTTCTTGCAAACTGTTGAGAAGATAAGGGGTGGTTCGTGCTATCTGGAGTAGGAATTCTCGTGCGAATTGCTGTGTGAGAGAGCGTCTTGCGAACTCAGAGAAGAGGCTGGGATTTCATGCGAATTAGAGAGGAGATGGTGAGGCTTTTATGCGAATGAGAGAGTGGGAGTTAATGAGATCGTGCGAATCAGGGAGGAAAACCGCAGGCTGGGCTGTTTTGCGAATGTGAGAGGCGAACTGGGAGCGCGTGAGGGCAGTTCGGCTGTGTGGATTTCGTGGAATGTAGCAAGGAGACTTCAGTTCTACGAATTGAAGAAGCATGAG
>NW_021534181.1:0-207 GCF_001605985.2 Dendrobium catenatum | reverse complement strand
AGCATTATATGTTCAATTTTATATTTGAAAAAAAATCGGCTAGATTTTATATTTTTAGCTTCGAATGTGCTCGTTTTTTGATCAAATAAAAGGGAGGTTAATTGCAATAAATTGTATGATTCATTAATTTATTAGTACTACTTCTAGTTAATTTTGTGAGCATATTGCTATGTTATTTGGAGTGATTTCACAAATTTTTATTTTCTT
>NW_021534180.1:0-222 GCF_001605985.2 Dendrobium catenatum | reverse complement strand
ATTTAGGTTAAATCCTGCTTAAATCTGATGCCAAATCAGATACCAAACAGACCTAAAAGTATGACAAGTTCGTATTCAAAGAAACATTTTATGCTGGTTTACCTCCAAATCGCTCAGATTCAGAGTTATAATCGAGCAGCTTCTGCTCAATTCTCTTGCCGGCAGTTAAGTCGAAACCGACAGAGGGCGCATTGTAGGAAATGAACTCCTCCTGCAAGCTAG
>NW_021534179.1:0-244 GCF_001605985.2 Dendrobium catenatum | reverse complement strand
TGGATAACGAGAAGACCCATTCTCAAAGTCACTTGCGTCTTAGGATTAGAAATCCGGGTTGTAGTTAGTGGTGCTCGACCACTTTACTTTTCTGCAAATCTGGATGTAATAATAAGTGGCACTTGCCATATGGACTTTCAATTTAAGCATTTAATTTGATTGATTTATTTAATTGATTGTGCAGTAGAACTACCTATTTTTATAGCCTTTTTACCTGCATGCCGATTTTGATTTGACCTGGAGT
>NW_021534178.1:0-740 GCF_001605985.2 Dendrobium catenatum | reverse complement strand
GTTGATCCTCTATCTTGATGTTGATCTTTATTATTTCGATATGATTGTGCTCGCCAGCTCGTTCAGATGATTTGAATGTGACCTGAAAAAAAAAAAATCTTGTGATAAAAAGAGGGAAGCTCGTAGGAGAACAAAAATCCGGTTGCCCTTGTCACAGGAGGAACCCGGTAAAACTCTCTGAGAGCTCAAATTCCCCAAAATTTTTCTTTCCCCTCCCTTGAGAGTACTTTGACGATCTCTTCAAGGTTGAGTTCCCACTTAGTTGGTCGATGAAATTATAAGATTTTAAATGTATTTCTTCGTTAGTGATGTAGTACATTGTGTTTTGAGATGTAACCATCACTACTTTTCGGGCTTAGGTCTTTCTGTAAAGAGATTGCCCCCTACTGCTCTCTTTTGGCAGTCTACCTCCCATTCATAAATTACTCTTAGCTGCCAGAGTAGTCCTATGAATGTGGCAGTGTTACCTCCACTTCGCACAGGGTCCTACCTGAGTAGGGTAGGTGTTACCACTGTGATCTTATGATAATCATAGAGCTCACTCATGATTATCAGACTAGGTGTCAGGAGTGCTCCCTTGTCACCTCAGAGTTGTGCTGTGATGTAGTACATCTGTCCTCAGGTGTTAACACCGCAGTTTCAGGAGCTCTAGTTTTTCATTGGAAGACTGACTCCTTAGTTTCTTTCACCAGTTTACTTTAGCATTTGTTCCCTACTCTTAGCTGCTAGAGTAGCCCTAT
>NW_021534177.1:0-236 GCF_001605985.2 Dendrobium catenatum | reverse complement strand
CAATATTCAATGAAATAAATAACAGACCACAGAGCTACTAAAATATCTAAATACTGAAAAAAAAAAACTCATCAACTAGATTTCTTTCATTTCATCAAAATAAATATCTACATAATAGTACATGGCTACATACAAGAGGGCTACATAGAAGAGAGCTACATAACATAATACATAACTGAAAATTTAACTAGTTATAACTATACAAAAATTAAAATAATAAAATACATATAACCTCA
>NW_021534176.1:0-443 GCF_001605985.2 Dendrobium catenatum | reverse complement strand
AAGTTATATGCGGGTTTTTCCACATACAACTAAAACTAAAGACACTCCGGTGTCAAAAATGCAAAATAAAATTTTGATGATAGTTAAATTTAGATTTTTTCAAAATTCACTGAATTATGAATACACGGCATGCTGACTTCGTTGTCGATGTACGTCTTGTAAGACACCACAGGTTGCCTGCGATTGTTGTCCCCGCTATCATCGCGGGTCGTCGGCACTGGCCGTCGACCACTCCGGCTAGCCATCCACCACTCACCACAATCAACCACCACTCCGGCTAGCCATCCACCACTCACCACAATCAACCACCGTCGGCACACTGCATTCATTTTGATTCAAACCAAACAAAAAAATATAATCACCTACATTTATGTTACACTCATCCAAGCATTTCATTTTTTTTTTGGGTTAAAACCCACTCATGGGGCCTACGCGTTAATATT
>NW_021534175.1:0-851 GCF_001605985.2 Dendrobium catenatum | reverse complement strand
TACCCTACCACCACAATTGATTTCGTTAGCACTATACCCCGATCATGTTGATTTGGCTAGTCTACCATCTAGTCAATTTTTTTATTGGGAGAGGGTGTGATCTAGACCACTCGACATTAATAAGAATAACTAATATTCTTTCATAATTTCAAATAGGGACTTAAATATTCTCTTGAAATATATTAGGACGCCCTAATTTTGTTCACTTGGAATAGTTTGAACTTCCAAGAGATAGAGAATTTTAGAGCTTGACCACTAGTTGAAGTTTTTGAAAGTCATTTCTTATGTTCCCATATCTAGGTAAGTCACCTTCATGTCATATATATAGTTGTCCCCCTCCCTTCTAAGTAAGGGCCGGGATTGTACTATGCCAACCATCAAGACCTTCATGCTGTATCATCTCCTCCTTTCAAGAGAGAAATTAACTCGAGTTAACATGTCCATTATATTTAGGTGGGGTCATGATGTCATCTTCACCTCGATCTAGAAGGATGATAAACATAACTTTCCTTGGTAACCTTCGTGACTCGCTTATAGCACTCTATAAATCTCCTTTAGGTCATTCCATATCTATCTACAAAAGAAGGGCAATCTCGATTTACCTTAGTCACCACATAACCCTCTTATGTTTACTATATGTCTCATCAAGTCGATAACTCCACCTTCAAAAAGAGTAACAACTCAACCATCCCAATGACCTTCATAATCTTCCAACTTCACCTTATTTATCACCATTAGTTTGTTCCACCTTCACCTCTAAGGGGAGGACCAACTAAATCATTATCAATTTGTTACATAGCCTTCTTTTGTTGTATTAACATTGACCTTGATGCATGTTGTCTTCACCACTA
>NW_021534174.1:0-330 GCF_001605985.2 Dendrobium catenatum | reverse complement strand
AAAAAATTAAATTTTTAGATTTAAATTTTATTTTTATTGATTTTTTGAATTATCTGTTAATTAAAATAGTTAAAATACTAATTAAAACTAAATAACAGAATTTGGCGGCGCGGTTGCCACGTGGCGCATCATTACTGGGCCAGCGGTGCACGGCCAATGATTGGCATTCAGTTAACCACGGCGGTTAAATCTCATTATATATTCACGGCGGCTGGGGTCCATACGGCATCCACTTAAAGCGGTGCGCGGCCAATGATTGGCATTCAGTGGATGACGGCGGCTGGGGTCCACACGGCATCCACTTAACCACGTCGGCGTCGGCTTACGGCC
>NW_021534173.1:0-440 GCF_001605985.2 Dendrobium catenatum | reverse complement strand
AATTAGAATAATTCTTAGTAACCTGCAATAAATCCTAGCCTTCATATGCCTTAGGTTTTAACCAAAAAAATTTGTTTAGTGAGAGAAAATCACCTTTGGAAGAGGTTGTGATTTAGTTAAGAACCCAATTGCAAAGTTAGATTACTTTAATTAAGAGCTTAGAAAATCAGTTATGATATCTTGTAATCTCTTTTAGTAGTAAACACAATGGATCATTGCCAAGTAATAATAAAATTAATCCAAAGGAAAAAAGAAAAAGAGTATAGTGGAGACCACTTGAGAAGTGGTGGTGATTCATTACAACCAAAGTAACAAATCAAGATAAGTCTGGCTGAAGATAATAAATTCAGCATTTTTGGGAGGCAACCCAATTCTATTTTTATGTTTATATGTTTTGTTTTGTAATTTGTATTATGTGTGTGTGATTTTATTGATTGTAA
>NW_021534172.1:0-311 GCF_001605985.2 Dendrobium catenatum | reverse complement strand
AGAGTTAATTGATTGCTACCTTTCTTTCACACCGAGGCCGTGAATTTTAATTCACCTTCCTTGGGGCTAAGCTAATAGCCTCGTAGGCCTGGGTTACCCAGTAGCAATCGGGGTTAATTAAGCTATTTTAAATTAGTTGGAATTAAAGAAATAAATTAATATTAGGGGAATTGATTACAGATTTTAATGAGTTGGTTGAGAATTTTAATGACCTATTAAAAGAATTTTAGAGGGTAGATAAGTTAATAGGTTTTAGGGGGGGTCATCCGGATATATCAACTAAGGGGTCAAAATTTGGCTTTTAAAATTGA
>NW_021534171.1:0-406 GCF_001605985.2 Dendrobium catenatum | reverse complement strand
GTGCTTGGTATAAGAGGTTAAGCACTTTCTTACTTGATAGTTTTTTTGAAAAAGGAAGTGTAGACACCACTCTATTTTTAAAGAAATTGGGCGATGATATACTTATTGTATAAATTTATATTGATGATATCATCTTTTGATCTATAAATAAAATTCTTTGTGATGATTTTTTTAAAATAATGAGTACTGAATTTAAGATGAGTTTAACAAAAGATCGTAGTTACGTTCTAGCTTTTAGCATTAAACAAATTGAAAAAGGATTATTTCTTAGTCAGTCAAAGTATATTAAGGAAATCCTTAAAAAGTATGAAATTGACAATGCTAAACCTGTTAGTACACCTATGAGTCCCTCAGTTCAGTTGGATAAAGTCCCAAAGGGAAAATCTATTGATCAAAAGAAATTTAG
>NW_021534170.1:0-237 GCF_001605985.2 Dendrobium catenatum | reverse complement strand
ACACCACAACCTCGCGACCAGAGATCTCTCCTTTCACTTTCATAGTGTGACTCGAAGTGAGCCCCACTACTGAGTTCAGAGAGACTTCTGCTACATCCAGATGCAACTTCTCATCCTCCTCCACCTCGGGGTCATTTCGACCTCTCTCTTCGTCTTCCTCATCTTCACAAACGAGGAGAACCTGAAGAGATCGGTCCTTACACCTGTGCCCAGGCATGTACTTCTCATCGCATCTGT
>NW_021534169.1:0-382 GCF_001605985.2 Dendrobium catenatum | reverse complement strand
TCTTTAATTACTGATCTCCAGCATTGCCTTCTCAGTCAACAGACAATCGTAGGGATCGTCGTAGGAGATATTTGTACTTGTGCCCACAGTGATTCGTTGTACATATGACATACACACTGTTGTTATCCACAAGTGACTTGTATCCGCTGGCGGAGGACCATTATATTCGCTACGACCTCCTAGTAGTACTCGTAGGAGAGCCCTTGCTTTTGCATTGAAAACACCTTTCACCAATCTCAGGTGGTTGTTGTTAGGTTGCACTTGTTTGTAGGAAGGCGATCCTTCTATTATTGGTCTCCCGTATCGCCACCTCAATCAACAGGCGGTCGTAGGAGTTTGTGCATTGAGGTCTTGTAGCGTACTTTATGTCACTTTTGACCGT
>NW_021534168.1:0-201 GCF_001605985.2 Dendrobium catenatum | reverse complement strand
ATCCAGAGATTCTGATTTTTCATGTATTAAATATAGGTACCCATAACGAGAATAATCATCTATGAAAGTAATAAAATACTGATGACCATTCCAAGAAGCTGTAGGGAATGGACCACAAATATCAGTATGTATTAATTCTAAGACATTTAAACTCCTTTTGGCACCTAATTTCTTAATATTTGTTTGTTTTCCCTTGATACA
>NW_021534167.1:0-478 GCF_001605985.2 Dendrobium catenatum | reverse complement strand
CTTTCACAACTCAATTGAATCAAATTATATTACATTTGAAAGAGAAAAATCTAGACCCAAACTCCTACATGATTATCCTAATAAAAATTATCTCAAGCAGTTTATATATCATAACATAAACAATTAATAAGTGTAGATAAGTAAACATGCTTGGCCACGCTCATTTAATTTTGAAGGGGGCTAAGCAGTCTCTAGAGCATCTGCAAAAAATAGCATTAGTATTAAAGCTTTAAATCATTACTGCCCCTTTATTTTAGCACTGCATGAGCGTGGTCACCTGCATAAGATTGGATTAGTATAAAAATGGCCCTAGCCCATGGGCAATCTAATTCACACATCATAACACAATCAATGTATAAAAAGCATAATAAATAAATACACAATCATCATCATAAGTTAGAGCAATCAAACAAATCAACATTCTTGTCATATATGAAAGCATCACATCACATAAGAAAAAAAAGTAAATAAAGTACCA
>NW_021534166.1:0-1227 GCF_001605985.2 Dendrobium catenatum | reverse complement strand
ATAGCCGAAGGGTTCGCTGCCTACACTTGGAGAGTGTCAACAGCCGAATGGTTCGCTGCCTACACTTGGAGAGTGTGAATAGCTGAAGGGTTCTCTGCCTACACTTGGAGAGTGTGAACAGCCGAAGGGTTCTCTGCCCACACTAGAAGAGTATAAAAGGACAACGGTTCTCTGCCAATACTGGGGATTGTGTGAAAGGATGGAAGGTTCTCTGCCAACACTAGGGATTGTATAAAAGGACGATGGTTCTCTGCCGCACTGGGTAGTGGTGAAAAGAGTGTGTTGTAAAGGATTCTCTGCCTTGTTGTGGGTGCAAAAGGAGAGTCACTGTTGGTATTAGTTCAATACTCAGAGGGTGCCTCTGGGGAGTGGATGTAGGTCTGGTTTTAGACCGAACCACTATAAATCTGGTGTCATTTACTTTACTGTCTTTACGTTTCCGCATTTTAATTCTTAGTTTTAAAAACTCTGTGGTTGAAAAAATTTTTCTACAAAACTTAAAAGAAACAATTTTTATTTTGGTTCAACATAATTTTAAAGAGGGCTTAAAATTTTTAAACTACCAATTCACCCCCCCTCTTGGTATCCTTTGGGACATTAACTTAGGCTTAACAACCTAATTACTAGACTCAACAGGTGTCCTACCCTAAAGGATCTCATAGGGTGTCTTTTCAAATTTGGTTCTAATATTTACCCTATTCAACACATAACAAGCTGTGTTAACCGCTTCAGCCCAAAAGTATTTTGGAAGTGAATACTCAGCAAGCATGGCTCTAGTGGCATCCATCAAGGTCCAGTTCTTCCTTTCATCTACCCAATTCTGCTGAGAGGTCCTAGGAGCTGAAAAATTGTGGCTAATCCTCTTGTCCTCACAGAAATCTCTAAATCTTTCATTCTCAAACTCTCCCCCATGATCACTATAGATGGTCAAAATCTCACAACCCAGCTTTTTCTGAATCCAAATAGAAAATGTTTTAAACTCCTCAAAAGACTCATTTTTATGGGAAAGAAATCTAATCCAAGTGAACCTCGAGTAGTCATCAACAATCACAAAACCATAGACTTTTCCTCCCAGGCTAGCAGTGCTAATGAGTCCAAACAAATCCATGTGAAGGACTATTAAAGGTATAGATGTGCTAATGTCCTTAATGGTGTTAAAGGTGGAGTGGACTTGCTTTCCTAGTTAACACGCATCACAAATATGGTCTTTTGAAAACTTGAGTTTGG
>NW_021534165.1:0-203 GCF_001605985.2 Dendrobium catenatum | reverse complement strand
TTATGAAAACTTGCTCTGATACCACTTGAAAGTGCTCAGATGACAATAGAAAGTGCTCTGATACCACTTGAAAGTTTGTTAGGGATGTTAAGCCCTATAGAACTGGCCCAAGGCTAAACAAAAGAGAGGTGTATTGGTTGTTTAAAGATCTTTTAAAACAAAACTGCAAACCAAAATCACCATAAAGAAATTAAATGCGAAAA
>NW_021534164.1:0-511 GCF_001605985.2 Dendrobium catenatum | reverse complement strand
ACTTGGTCACCTATAAACTTAGATCTTATAGTCCTAACTCAGCCATGCTTATAGTTTTCTCTTGACACTCCATTATGGTTGATTGCTCGTGATCTTTAACGAAATGTCAATCAATAGAGTATATATCATCTTTCCTACACCATAATTTTACCCAAAAGCCTAGTGCATCACATGGTCATCACAGGGTGTTGTCTTGCAGAAGAAATCTTTTACTGTTTCCTTTATCATTCGAGCAGGACAATCCTTCATATTCTAGATCTGTATATATGTGATGAATTTATAATTACTATAGTTGCACAATACAAAATGCTTCATAAGTTGATCATTGGCATGACTCCTAGCCTTTGACATTATCCATACTATATCGTTGAAATTGTTGGATCTAATCTTGTCCATGGAGCATTACAACAAGTTAGCATTTAACCTAAAGAGAATAGAGATAAAAGAAGGAAGAGAACATAGAATCCTTTTTGGTTAATTAAGAATTACAAGTTTTCACTCCATCTAAGAA
>NW_021534163.1:0-245 GCF_001605985.2 Dendrobium catenatum | reverse complement strand
AATCATCTTGCATATGACATAACTATAGATGAAAACAGAGATTCGTAATTTTCATGGCAGGACTCTAACCATCCTTATAATGGCAGACAATTATTCAAATTTTGGTTTTCTCATTGAGTCCTCAATCTTCCTTCAAAAACATTGTGATTGTTCTATTAGGATCGATGAGATTCGTGAGATGATTAAGTTTAATATATATTTGGCAAATTTACAGTATTCCTCTAAAAATTTGGTTATATTTCTTT
>NW_021534162.1:0-240 GCF_001605985.2 Dendrobium catenatum | reverse complement strand
TCAAAATCTGCGTGGTGACATAATTTTTCCCACCACCAAGGTCCGTATAAAGCAGTTTTCAACCTTTCCTCCTCATCAGTAATATCACCACCTTTTCCATCTTCATTGTTATCCACATTAGTCTCATGAGACTCCATATTGCTCTTATTACAAACCTCTACACCATGACCAATTTTTCCACAATGGAAGCAAAAGGAGGAAATTTTTTCGTATTCAATTCTTTGAAAAAATCTACCTGAT
>NW_021534161.1:0-312 GCF_001605985.2 Dendrobium catenatum | reverse complement strand
CCGAGCCATAACAGTGTTCAGCTCCTCCATTTTAGCTTTCAGGATCCACTGTTCCTCTTCCGAAATAACTCCATCTCCGGCTTTTAGTTCTTGCAGTCTCAGCACTTCATATTTTAGCTCCTCTTTGTGTAAGTTTGTTGCCTTGAACTTAGCCTTGCTCCAAAAATGAAGATCTCTTAAAGTCCTCTTAAGCTTATGATTAAGAGCTTGAGAAGGATCACCTTTGGTATTTTTATTCCATGATTTATAAACAACAACAACTGATGCTAGAATAAAGGACCAAACCTCTTCAAACTTTAAAACCTTCTTATT
>NW_021534160.1:0-316 GCF_001605985.2 Dendrobium catenatum | reverse complement strand
AAAAATATAAGGTTTAATACATCAAAACAAAATGCAACATTTAGATAAACACATATAGGAAACACATAAAATCACAAAATATTGCATATCAATTAGATTGATATAATGGTCTAATGATTTAAGTATAACAAAAGGGTTTTACATTACAAAATAAATGGAACACAAATCAATTACTCTAGTAGAATGCCATCAACTTCATCTCTAGTCCACTGAACTCCATCATCAATAAAATATTGTTGAGTCAAAGTCTTACTTTGCAAGTAGTCATCAACATCTATATCTATGTGAATGTTATCAATATTACTTCTTGGTGATG
>NW_021534159.1:0-243 GCF_001605985.2 Dendrobium catenatum | reverse complement strand
TCAGTTAGACAGTAAGTACATTGAAATCGGATTTTTCTATATTTTATTACGAAGGTTTGAAGTTTTGAACTAGATTTTAACTATGGTTGACCAATTTGTTGACTTTTTTAATTTGACATATATCTGGAAGTTTAATATTTTTAATAAATATTAGACCTTATTATGAGTTTAATGCAATTGAGTTTAGTCAATTTGGATTTTTCTTAAATTAGTTATGAATATTCAAAGTTTTGACTATTTAAT
>NW_021534158.1:0-207 GCF_001605985.2 Dendrobium catenatum | reverse complement strand
TATAACCGAAATCTGCCCCGGATCCTAAGTCTAATTTTGACACTGGACCACAGTCGTCCGAACCTAACTAATGCAATGCAATGCCTGGACTTACCCCAGCCTGGATTTGGGAGCCAGCTAACCACCTAATCTATTTAAAAGAGATGAGTCCGATCTTTTATGAAAGAGTAGTAGGGACGTTGTACTTAAAGTTTTGGAGAGTTGGGG
>NW_021534157.1:0-270 GCF_001605985.2 Dendrobium catenatum | reverse complement strand
CCTAGTGATATTTTCGACCATGCATTAGCTCTTTGAGAGCTGAAGTATTTTTTTTAATTTGTCCACCCCGACAAACTGTTGCGGAGGGTGGATGGATTTTGCTTTAAGTTTTTTATGGATTTATTTCATTTTTAAATATTTTTGGGATTTTAAAATTTTATGGAATTTTGGGATTTTTGAGAATTTTTGGGTTTTTGGATGTTTGGAACGGCATTTGAAAAATATTTGGGAATCATTTGAAATGTTTATGAACCCCTCCGGTTGAGATAA
>NW_021534156.1:0-756 GCF_001605985.2 Dendrobium catenatum | reverse complement strand
AAGATTTAAATTTTAAATTAGAGTAATGCTAAAAGGGGTTTGCTCCACTACTACTAGATTATCATATGAAAAGGAAGCCTATATATGGGGACTTACACCTAATCATAGAGGATCAAGATTTAGATTTAAACTAAGGTGGTTCCATGTGGGACTTGCTTCACCACTAACTAATGATCTTAAGAAAAGGAAGCTTATATGTGGGGGATTAGACCTAATCTTAGAAGATCTGATTCAAACTAAAGAGGTTCCATGAAGAACTTTCTCCACTACTAGCAGATGATGATATCAAAAGGAAGCTTATATGTTGGGACCTACACCTAACCATAAAGGATCAAGATTTATAATTAAATAGGATGATACCACTAGGGGCTTTCTCCACCACTAGTTGATGATCATAAGAAAAGTAAGCCTATATGTGCAGACATACACCTAATCTTAGAGGATCAAATTTAAACTTGAATGGTTCCATTAGGGACTTGCTCCAATAATAAAAGATTTAATTAGGACAGTGTCACAAGGGGCTTGCTCTACCATTACCAAGTTTTGATGGAGCATACAAGATGCCATGAAAATAGGCTTATACCTAACAACTATTTTTAGTGAATCAAAGCATATAGGTTGCCACAAGAATGAACTTACACCTAATAACCATTTTTGATAAATATGGATCCCAAAGAGGTGACTCTAAAATGAGAAAATTTATATGGAGGAACCATTAAAATCCAAAAAGAAAGGATACCACAAGGGATTTTATGC
>NW_021534155.1:0-333 GCF_001605985.2 Dendrobium catenatum | reverse complement strand
CCCTCAACATCCCCTAGGCCAGAATCCGACATTTGGACGCTGGTAGCGGCGAGTTTCAGGCAAAATAGAAGGCTAACAATGTCAAATTCCTCTCTAGCTCGATTTGTAGCTTCTCCGACCTTAGTGTCTTCAGCAAATTTAGGTGTGGACGGTCTATAAGCTCATAGAAACAAAAAATCAATGAAACTTTCAAGATAAAATAAAATATTTTGAAATTATTTTAAATATATTTTTATTTCTTAATTTCAAAACCTCTATTTTTGAATAAATATAAATGCATATATATTTATATATTTTTAAAAAATATATTTTAAAATTATATGACTATTAAAT
>NW_021534154.1:0-253 GCF_001605985.2 Dendrobium catenatum | reverse complement strand
CCGTCGAAGCCTGCTCCTGCCTGCGAATCCCTTTCCCGCCTACGAAATCTAATTCCCGAATCTCGCTCCCTCCCGCGTCGTCTTCTCTTACGCGAACTAGTCGACGAGCTCTCGAGTCGAGTAACGAAGTGTTCGAATTCCGACTCGTTAAGCCTTCGAGCTCAACGAGTTGATCCCAAGCCTGCTGCACCCCTAGTTTAAACACGAGGTGGTTTGACCAAGTATTTTCCTATTTAAGTTAGATTACATCACG
>NW_021534153.1:0-3073 GCF_001605985.2 Dendrobium catenatum | reverse complement strand
TATTGTACAATTTCATTGATATTTATATTCTGTCACTGCACATTGATACTGTTATAGATACTGTATGGATATGGATATTGTAATTGATTCATTGATGCTATGATATAGATACTATGGATTCATTGATATTGATTGATACTATTGCTTCTACACTGTATTGAACTGCTGCATTTGCTTCATTGCTAGTATAGACTGGGCTTTATCGTATTGATTTGATGATTTCATACCGATCGATTTAATTGACCTGATAGTATTGTTTTGATTAATTCAATTTGATAGGATTGATTTGACTGATCGATTGATTTCCTACTGTTTATTGATTCTTCTACCGTTGCATTGACTACTGATTTGATTTCCGTATCTGCATAGATTTATTGATCATGTGCAATAGACTGTTATAGATTTGATTGACTGACATGCATATTGTTTCCAGTATCGTGCTTTGATTTCAGTTGTAGGTATTAGGTGTCCTGGTGGGCTTTTTGAAGCTCATTATATGCGGTTAATATTTTTAGGTCAGAGCAAGGGAGCAGGAGATTGAGTTTGATCATGAATCTCCAGGTTTTTGTCCTTTTTGGTTATAGTGATTCTTTTGTACTCAGGATAGGATAGATTTCAGTTCATGTGTTTATAGTGTAGCTCCTGAGTATTGTATATGATCTTTTGAGATATGAATCGACTTGTACATTGATGTATTAAATGTTATAGATTTTTGCTAGACTATTTGATTGAAGTTATAGATAGCTCTGGTAAATTGTTGATGGATTGTTTGAAATTCTTTCCAAGTTAGATCTTGGGGCGTTACAAATTGGTATCAGAGCAGTGTTATTGGAAGAATGAATTGTTACTAGAGTTATAGGATTGGATTGAGAGTTGGGTAGAATGGGTAGCTATAAGTGCATCATTTTGCATACATATTGAATGACATGTGATTGAATGCATTGAATGACTGTATGAATTCTGATGAGTTTTTATTTTGATTTTGATTTGATTGGATTTGTTTTGTCTCTTTTTGCTCCGGACCCTTAGGAAAATGTCGGGACGACATTTTTCTAAGGTGGGGAGATTATGAGAGCTCGTTCCTTTGATTTTTCCTTTTTGGATCTGATTTTCCTCCCAGGATCGTCCGGGACGATATTGAGATCGTCCAGGACGATCAGTGCAGTGAATACAGCTGATTTTTTGGAGTGGATCGTCCAGGCCGATTTTGGATCGTCCTGGGACGATCAGAGAATGACACAAGTCAGAGAGCAAATCGTCCAAAAAATTAATTATCGTCCTGAGATATCGTCCTGGACGATTGAATTTTGTTCACATCGTCCTGGATGATGTGGCGATCGCTCGGGCCGATCAGACTTGTTTTAAAAGGAAATCAGCTCGATTTGATGAGAGACAAAATCATTTTTATAAAACAAAATATCTGAGGAGAGAGAAAGAGAAGGAAAGCAAAGGAAAAGCTGGTTTCCGAAGGCCGCAGAGCGCTTTTTATCCGACGTCGCTGTTGGGAAAAGTGTTTATCTCGTGGTAAGGACTCCAAATCTTATTTCTGTTTTCGAAGATGTTGAGTTTTGGTCATTTTGTGCACAGATTTGTATTTTTGTTACCGATAAACGCGTCGTATTTTGTATTGACAAAACTTTCACCGCACAACTTTTGATATGTTATTGATATGATTTTTCTACATGTTTTGAGTATTTTTTGTAACGATTCTACCAGTTATTTTGGGTTCTGTGCGATTTTAATCGAATAGATAAATATCAGGATGTTGATTGATGTTGCTTCAGTAGATAGAAGTCATATAATATTGTCGTGCACGCTCTGTATTAATTTGGTAAATTGTGATTTTTAGGAATTTTTGTGTAAATTCTGTATACTGCCGTTATGCCGCTGGATTTTCGTACGATTTTCGATTTTTTGAAATTGATGATTTGAATTGATATGCATACGAATGTGACTATCTGATTATTGATACTGAAAGACAAGTGGAACCTGGTTGAAACGTTGGTTGGAGATTGACATGACCTGTACAGGATGGTGGGCCGACGGGCTTTCCTTTAAAATATTGATCATTGATATAACTATTGGGAGTCATAAGGAGATTGATATGCCGACGGGCAGCCGACGGGCACAGAGGGACGACTCTTATTGAACCAACGTATGGATTTCTACAACAGCACTATGGATTTCTACAACAGCACTATGGATTATCGATAGCCAGTGATCGTACTTGTTCAGTAAGACTATTGTATTGAAATGCATGTGTACTGCATTGACTCGTGATGGATTTATTACTTTATTGATTTGAATTTACTGACGGATTTATGGACTTATTGTTATTGTACTATTGTACAATTTCATTGATATTTATATTCTGTCACTATGCATTGCTACTGTTATAGATACTGTATGGATATGGATACTGTGATTGATTTATTGATGCTATGATATGGATACTATGAATTCATTGATATTGATTGATACTATTGCTTCTATAATGTATTGAACTGCTGCATTTGATTCATTGCTAGTATAGACTGGGCTTTATCGTATTGATTTGATGATTTCATACAGATCGATTTAATTGACCAGATAGTATTGTTTTGATTGATTCGATTTGAAAGGATTAATTTGACTGATCGACTGATTTCCTACTGTTTATTGATTCTTCTACCGCTGCAATGACTACTGATTTAATTTCCGTATCTGCATAGATTCATTGATCATGTGCAATAGACTGTTATGAATTTGATTGACTGATATGCATATTATTTCCAGTATCGTGCTTTGATTTCAGTTGTAGGTATTAGGTTACCTGCTGGGCTTTTTGAAGCTCATTATATATGATTAATATTTTCAGGTCAGGGCAAGGGAGCAGGAGATTGAGTTTGATCAGGAATCTCCAGGTTTTTGTCCTTTTTGGTTATAGTGATTCTTTTGTACTCATGACATGATAGATTTCAGTTCATGTGTTTATAGTGTAGCTCATGAGTATTGTATATGATCTTTTGAGATATGAATCGACTTGTACATTAATGTATTAAATGTTATAGATTTTTGCTAGACTGTTTGATTG
>NW_021534152.1:0-201 GCF_001605985.2 Dendrobium catenatum | reverse complement strand
GTTGGTCCTACTTACAATTGGTATGTTAACACTGCTATTACTTTTGTTATCCTCTATGGTTTAAGGTTGTGTTTCTCTCTTGATTGCATTAATATTATGGTGGAAGTTAGCTCTTCTTATTGCTTCCAGTCATTTATCTTGAGGTATGACAAAACTTTCTCTTATAATTTGTTTTACATGAGGGAAATTCAGAAGGTGTTG
>NW_021534151.1:0-294 GCF_001605985.2 Dendrobium catenatum | reverse complement strand
ACTGAAATAATCACATTTTGCTCATTTTAAAATTTAAGCTTCGTTTTCTTACTATTTTTAATGCAACTTTTTCAAACAAAATTTTTTAATCTATAAATTTTTGTACTAAAAAACCTCTTTAAGAACAGTAAGAAGTTGCCCCTAAGAAAGTCTTACGAACAACTTTCATACTATTTCTAAAACATTTTTTTTAGTATAATAATTTATATTTTAAAAACAATTTGTACTAAAAAACTGTTTTTTTTTGGGACATTTAGTCCATTTAAGGCAAACTCACACACACAACGCATACAC
>NW_021534150.1:0-318 GCF_001605985.2 Dendrobium catenatum | reverse complement strand
AGATTGATGCAGGTGAACCACGAAAGGAGAAGAATAGTGCACTGAAAGTGGAAGAGTCAGAGAGTGAACACTCACAACCTGAGGATGAAGACAATATTGCTTTAATGACTAGACAATTCAGAAGCTTTTTAAAGAGGAAGCAGAAGAGACGCTAGCAATAGAATAGAGGTAAGTATAACAGAAATGGCAAGGTTTCTAATGCAGTAATTTATTATGAATGCAGGAAACCAAGTCATATCAAGACTGATTGCCCAAAACTCAAGGCCACTCCTAACAAGAAAAAGGTAGAGGAGAAATCAACTGTAAAGAAGGGCAAGA
>NW_021534149.1:0-406 GCF_001605985.2 Dendrobium catenatum | reverse complement strand
AAGGGAATCACAAACAGACATAGGCCTCACCACCTGACTAGAGTAGAAAGGAGAAAGAGAAGCACAACCAATACCACCTAAACTATCAATGTCATTATTCACAGCCAGATTGCTAGTATCCGAACTCAACAACACAGGAACTACAAGAGGTACAGCAGCAGGTAAGTTACCTTCCAAAGCAACAGGAGTCACCTCAACCACAAGCGGCACATCCACACGAGGCTGAAGGGAAGGGCACTCAAGTTTTAGGTGGCCTAGAGACTTGCAATGTGAACAATAAGCAGGAAAGAGATCCATAATAACTGATTGTATATAGCCTAAGCTTTCGGAACCCAACCAGAATTTGTCAGGATACACCTTGGTAACATCCAATTCCACCAACACTCGAGCTATCGAAGGACGCCGA
>NW_021534148.1:0-437 GCF_001605985.2 Dendrobium catenatum | reverse complement strand
AATAATATTTAGAATCATCAAAACTATATAAGTTACATAATGTAAAACATGCTAATAGCAACTCTCTTAACAATCTCCCCCTTTTTAATGATGACAAAATAATTATTATTTGTAGGATTTCAAATTCTAAGGATCTCCTAAACTCCCCCTGAATTTATTAATGCATGAAAATAAGGAGGCATTAATTTAAAATTTTTTTTGTTTTTTAAAAATTTTATACAAAACAAAACAACAACATAATCAAAAAAACAAAATAAACACAAATACTAACACAAGATACAAGACTAACAAGACACAAGACACAATTCAATAAATAATTTACAAGACTCACAAGATACAAGACATAATTCAACAAATAATTTATCACCCTTTTTTACAATAGCAAAAAGTGAATAAGAAAAAAAAAAGACTTGAAATATAAGCAGAGATATGAAAAT
>NW_021534147.1:0-201 GCF_001605985.2 Dendrobium catenatum | reverse complement strand
TTTCCCCATTACACACTTGCCATCTCACACAGCAACCCAAACTAATGGCCCCATGACAGATTAATCTCCACATAGCTGAATCTCCACGAACATACTCATAAACCCAAGGCCAACTTCCATACTTCCGTTCCATACACCTGTGAAACAAAGAATTCGGCTTACTGATGTAATCCCATGCCACCCGAGCTCTGAGGGGACCCA
>NW_021534146.1:0-242 GCF_001605985.2 Dendrobium catenatum | reverse complement strand
CCTTCACGTGTGCCGTGGGGGCCTACCGATCCCATGTATGGCCGGCCTCCCTGACCACCTGTCATCCCCCAAGGGCCACCTATTCCAGACCCTTCTCCTCCTTCCCTTTGCCATTGGCCTTGCATACCATCTTCACTCTGATTTACTCCTTCTTCCCTAATTGGACAATTAGGGTTAGGGTTTTGATTCGTCACCGGAGATTTTTCTTTTTCCTTAGGGTTTGGTGGAGCAACTTGAGCTTC
>NW_021534145.1:0-294 GCF_001605985.2 Dendrobium catenatum | reverse complement strand
GATAACTGCTAAGGACCTAGGTATGGAACTGGAGTCGGGAGCCCCTCTTTACGCGCTAGTAGCCCGGGAAGTAAGTGTAGATCAAGAAGAACCAATCCCTGAAGAAGTAAAACCACTGTTGGAGACTTTTTCTGATGTCTTTCCTGAAGATTTGCCCAACCAAGTGCCACCTATAAGGGACATTCAACATGCCATAGACCTAGTGCCTGGAGCGTCCTTACCAAACCTACCCCATTACCGAATGAACCCTACTGAACATGAGGAGCTCAAGAGACAAGTGGATGAGTTGTTACA
>NW_021534144.1:0-234 GCF_001605985.2 Dendrobium catenatum | reverse complement strand
TGAGCATGTTGTGCTTCTAAATTATAATAATATAATTTTAACAATATATATGCTTGCTGTAAAATATAAAATAACATTACAAACAATTAATTTTAAAATGGCTATTAATCATATATTATGGATATATAATACTCACATTTTGTCTAAGCATTTTTTGTAACTAATACGACCATCATTGGAGACACTGTTTAAATAGTATCAAGTAAAATACTTTCTTTTTCATTCCCTTTTCCA
>NW_021534143.1:0-290 GCF_001605985.2 Dendrobium catenatum | reverse complement strand
GACAATTCGATATTATTTCATCCTCTCTAAAAAAAAACTCATAGGGTAAGAACATAAGCCTTTTAATATAACAATGAATCAGATACTAAACAAAACTTTTACTTGAAGCACAAAATACCATATATAAAAGAATGAACTTTCAGCAAGGTTGCAAACTCATCAATATTCCACATAAAGAAAACTTTCATAACTCATGTGACCAACTTAGTAAGAAAGCACCCATATATATATATAGAAAAAAAATCAAGAGAATGCTCATACTAATGAAATCACAAAGCCGGCAATATACT
>NW_021534142.1:0-514 GCF_001605985.2 Dendrobium catenatum | reverse complement strand
CAAATTATATTAAAAAAAAAATTTCCAGTTCTCTCAATTTTTAAAAAATATAATAACTCTCATTAATTTGGAGGCTGAAAAGAGTAGATATATATGTAGAGATTATTTTTATAATTTGTATATGTAACTTTTATATTATGATAAACAAAATTAATCAAGATTGTAGCATTCCCTCTATCTATTGTAAAAACAATTTATAAATTGTTGCAATAAGTCTCAAATAGGGGTGTAAATGAGCTGAGCCAAGATCCCACCGCCCTTAGTTTTAGCTTGAGCTTGATTGATTAATTGAGTTCATGCTCGAGCTTGAGCTTTAATCTTCGAGTTCGATCTGGTTCTCTCGTTTATTATGAAGAGAGAAAAATATTATGATTTAAGCAATTATGATAAAAAATGATAAAATAAATGAGAAATTATTTAAAATAATAATAATGAGTAACTTAATATAAAAAAGTGAGATAAAATTTAAGTATTTTTAATAATTTTGTACTTAAAATTCTAAATCCTAATATAT
>NW_021534141.1:0-307 GCF_001605985.2 Dendrobium catenatum | reverse complement strand
AATTAGAAGTAACAGGCAGTTCAAGAGAATCAATAGTATTTGTCAATCATCAAAACATAAGTCATGAAAATAGATTTGCAACACATCAGAATGATTTGTTCAGTGTTTGTTCAATGTTTGTTCAGTGTTTATTTTATGTTTTATTGAAGTTCATGTGTTAGTGATTTTCTTTAGTTTGTTGTTTTGTTCTTGTCTTAGTTGTGTTACTATTGATATCTTAAACTTCAAATTGTAATAGACTTATCTGATATCAATATATGTTTTCAATGTTTTGTTAATTAATGTTTTAGAAATATATGTTTCACTT
>NW_021534140.1:0-201 GCF_001605985.2 Dendrobium catenatum | reverse complement strand
ATCGGATTTTTCTACATTTTATTACAAAGGTTTGAAAGTTTGAACTAGTTTTGACCTAGAGTTGACCGATTTATTGATTTTTTTTGAAATATTATAGATTTATGGAATTTAATATTTTTAATAAATATTAGGCCTTATTATGAGTTGAATGCAAGTGAGTTTGGCTGATTTGGATTTTTCTTGAATTAGTTATGAAGGTTC
>NW_021534139.1:0-297 GCF_001605985.2 Dendrobium catenatum | reverse complement strand
CAACTTGACTTTGCCTCGAGATTCATGCTCGATCAATATAATTTTTTGATGATGTATCAAGTATGATGTTCAATTATATCATACCGACCGGCTTTAATTTGTCTCAATCCATTTGTACATGTGGATCATATAATACGAAGAAGGGATATCCTATTATACGAAGAGCAATTATATCATACCAAACAATTAGTTCAAAAATCAAGGGATCATTTGGTATGATATTCTGGGCAATCAAAAATACCCTCAGTTAATCATACCACATGAATCGGGTCATACAATACAATCACCAATCAGTAA
>NW_021534138.1:0-1007 GCF_001605985.2 Dendrobium catenatum | reverse complement strand
AACCACTTTGTAGAACACATTGCAAAGGGAAATGGGCATGTAATCCGTAATATGAGAAGCATGTGTATTTTTTGGAATTAAGGCAATGGCAGTAGCTTTAGTGGCTCTAGGGAGATAAGCATTGGAAAAAAACCATTTAACAGCCCTACAAAAAATAGCTCCAATCACATGCCAAGTTTTCTTATAAAACTCAAAAGAGTAACCATCCGGGCCAGGAGCAGCATCCGATTTACCAGAAAAAACAACTTTCTTAATCTCCTCATCCGTCACCGAATTGAGAAGCATAGGATAAAGCTCAGCAGGAACTGTTTTACCAACAGGAATATGAACATCCTCCCACCCCACAGAGATCGGGGAGTTAAATAAAACCTTGAAATGATCAGTAATTGCTAAAGAGATATTTGAATGAGTAGTGAAGGAGCCATTATCAGTAGTAATTTCCCTAAGAAAATTTCTGTTGCTTCTAGCCTTAATCTTAGCAAATAAAAAACCTAAGTCATCTTCACCCTTCAAAAGCCAATAGGTCTTAGCATGCTGAGAAATCCAAGCCGACCAAGCAGATTGAAGATTAGCCAATTGATCATTAATCTCTTTAAGAGAATTGTTCAAAACCGGGTTCAAAGGATTAGATTGAATCTCTTCCAGACAACAATTTTGAGAATATTTCAAATCCTTGATAGCATTACTAAGAAAGTTGGAGGAAGACCAGTTTTTCTTTTTAAGAGCATTCTTAAGATGCCTAAGGCTCTGATAGAAATCAGAGATAGGACTATTCTCATGAGGTTTCGAAAAAGCTTGCACCAAGTCCTCCCAGAAAGAATCATAATTGACCCAATAATTTTTAAATTTGAAACGCACCTCAGGAATCTGAGAAATAGAGTCCAAAAGAATGAGAGGAGAATGGTCCGAACCCCCCGGGGGTTCAATTTTGTAGTAGAAATTATGATAACGAAGCAGGAATTCAGAATTCACCATCATCCTATCCAGTTTAATATGAATGGGCATGT
>NW_021534137.1:0-202 GCF_001605985.2 Dendrobium catenatum | reverse complement strand
GAGAAATACCGAGCAATACCGAGTTTTTCTCGGTATTGTGCCGCTAAATCTAAGTAGGAGGTTCCCAATGGTTATCGTATTTAATTTCATTGTCTGAAACAATATCAATTTTTAGCTTTAAAAATGTACCAATAATATATGATAAAGGTGTCATTTCACTGGAATAATAAAAAATAAAATAATAGACAAAATAGATTTGCAC
>NW_021534136.1:0-338 GCF_001605985.2 Dendrobium catenatum | reverse complement strand
TACTCAACAAGTCATAAGAAAGGCCGTAGTAGCGGAATCCCCACTTCGTCAACCAATTAGTAGGGACTGTAGGAAGCACGAAGGCAAATTTGGCTTGACAAGTTCAAGTGATCGTAGTCTACAAAATTCTCCTAAACGATTGGAGAATCAAAGTTCTAAGGGAAGGAGAAATCTCGAGCAACTATCGAATGTTCATAGGCTCAAAATCTTCAATCACAAAAGATGACTCCAAATCTAACAACTTCAATAAAATCAACATTGAGAAGCGCAATTCACATAGCTCATGTTTGAAGCCTGAATGGGTGTAAGAGGTCGGATCCTACACGCCCAAATATGGT
>NW_021534135.1:0-229 GCF_001605985.2 Dendrobium catenatum | reverse complement strand
CAAAAAGTCAACATTTTGGTCAACTCTAGGTCAAAACTGGATTAAAACTTCTAAAAATCATAACCTTTGATAGAAAACTCCAAATTGAGTGTGCCACATGTCTAACAACTCATAATTAGGTCTAGTAATTATTACAAATCTGAAACCCTTAAGTTTAACCCTACCTTTGAAAGTCAATTTTTGACCCCTTAGTTAGCGTATCGGGATACCCTCTAAAATTCATTAACTC
>NW_021534134.1:0-248 GCF_001605985.2 Dendrobium catenatum | reverse complement strand
ATCTAAATATTAATTTCATAAATAAAAGGAAATTCTGAGTTATTTGCAATTGTGGGCTCCGAAAAATTCCATTTTAATGTGTGATCCCGGCCTCTCCGCGCCATCTGTCTATTTTTCTTTTGAGTGTATGCGTGACGATGACGGCAACAAGTTTTAACGGGATTAGGTTCCGGGGAATTTGCAGAAGGCGGATTGGGTTTTAGATAAGACTCTACCCAGAGATTTCGCCCTCATTTTGAGAGGACTTT
>NW_021534133.1:0-278 GCF_001605985.2 Dendrobium catenatum | reverse complement strand
CGGCTTTCTCATTTCTTCTTAAAGCAGCTTTTCAGTTCAAAATTTTTTGTTTTTGAACTAGAAAGTTGCCCCAAATGAAGCCTTAGTTCACTATAGGAAAAATATGAATTTCCACCAATTGTTTCATTAGAATATTCCTCGTCGGAAGTAGCGACGGAGTTACCAACCGATTTTGAAGTTTTTCTGTCGGATTTGCCTGCCGGAAATGACTACGTGTCCCGTAGTGTTTATAAATTCGTCCAAGTGGATGAGATTGTGAAACATCCCAACGATATTCC
>NW_021534132.1:0-373 GCF_001605985.2 Dendrobium catenatum | reverse complement strand
TATCTTGATAAATGCATGGTAAGTATCCATAGACAGACGAACACCTTCTAAAATCATCATCTACTTTATCTCTTGCGCTTCATCCATTCTATGTGCTTCACAAATTGGAAGTACCATACAATTTTAAGTTTCCAATTCTTGTCGCAAACCTACCTCCATGATTTTGTTAAACAAGCTATATGCTTCTTTCATACAATTTTCTCTTATCAATACATAAATTATATAGTTGCAAACCTTAAGGTTTCGAATCCAACCTCTTTTCTTCATCTCATCATAAAGCCTTAGAGACTCAAAGAAATTTCCATGTTTTGCCAAGCAACCAATCATATGAGTGTTAGAAGTACTATATGGTATGATGCAATATTTTGCCATT
>NW_021534131.1:0-320 GCF_001605985.2 Dendrobium catenatum | reverse complement strand
AGAGTATTTGGCAATATTTTAAAAATATCAAAACCATCAACTAATGGAAAGGAAAAAAAACTAATTACAATTTACATATGCAATAACTAACCAACAACATAGCGCATGCCCATACAAATAACCATAACTTAAACTTAAATATCAAATTAATGAAATAACTATTATTAAAGTATATACTTTATCTACTAGTGATGTTCCACCATTCAACTTGTAAACATAAAATTTTTTGGGTCAAGTTCAGGTTAAGAAGTCAAGATCATTAAGATATCAATATAAACATGCCTAGTGACAAGAATTTAAGACTAAAGTGAACTAGTAAC
>NW_021534130.1:0-309 GCF_001605985.2 Dendrobium catenatum | reverse complement strand
TACATTGAGATGAATGTAATATAGAATATCATAGATAATATTAATTTTTCTGCAAATTAAAAAATTTTGATATTTTTTTCTTCGAAATATTCTAAAATAACTTTTTTCTACTATGTTAAAAATAAAAATGATTTGAATTGATGTAATTTTTTTCATTGAAATAATCTTAATGAAGTTCAGAGTTTCATTATTGAATCAAACAGCTCTTTGTCGTTATTTTCTATTATCAGTCATTTGTACAGGTTCGGAAGTATCTCATGAATGTACAAATCTCAAAGCATATCTGCTGGCTTCATATGCAATCTCTGT
>NW_021534129.1:0-636 GCF_001605985.2 Dendrobium catenatum | reverse complement strand
CACTAGGTTTACTATGTTCAAGTTTCACCCCTATTGGATGTGTTTACAATTCCCTAAAAATTTTCTAAAATTTCTAGACATTCTATTAAATATTTTCCCTAGATGTCTCTACTGTTCAAATTGGTTTGAAATTTGGTATGTCTAACCCTAGAAGAAACTTATCCACACCACAACAATTTCACAGCAAAAAACTGAGAACCTAAAGAGTTATGAATTTTCAAACTTTACGGTCCAAAATTGACCCTTTACCTTGAAAATTCACATCACAGAAATCCATTAGGTATCTAACCCTAGAAAAATTAGTGCACATGCCTAAGATACCCAATAATTATCCACCAAAATTTGGGCTCCAATTGATCACTGGATTGTGAGAAATTTTTAAAAAACATAATTCAAACAAATAGACATATCTCACAATTCAGAAACCAAATCAACTTGATTTTAATTTCAATAAATACTACCTAAAATTCCCTTTCCAACGAGCCCAAAAACATCAAATTTGGTGAACAATTCGATTTTCTATGAATTCTGGAAGATCTGGGCATTTGTTTGATTTTTTTTTTAAATTTTCCTTGGTCAAATTGACCGCGGAATGGCGACGCCCAATGAGAACGCGCCACGTGGCGGCCTGGCCCG
>NW_021534128.1:0-305 GCF_001605985.2 Dendrobium catenatum | reverse complement strand
ATATAGTTGTGGAATTGCCGGCGGTATTAACCGTCGGTAAACCGTCGCGGCTTTAGACCACCGGTAATAACCGCCGGTACAAAATTTCCTACGCCGAATATTTCGGCGGTCCATTTCTCGCCGGAGGACCGCCGGTAAAGGTAAAAATCACTGGTAAATATGCGTAAACCGTCGGTAAAAACCGCTGATTTTGGGTCATTTTCCTGTAGTGAAAAAGATTTGGTGGCAGTATAAATTGGACAATATATAGGAGAAACAAGAAAAATCATCCAAAACTGCAAATTTTTCAAGTCAACATGAAATGA
>NW_021534127.1:0-384 GCF_001605985.2 Dendrobium catenatum | reverse complement strand
AGGCCCGCCTTTACGCAATTCCAGTAAAAAACGCCTCAATGCTTACGCCTTGAGTTTTTGTTATGAGGCTTGCGCCTCAACTTGGTTTAGGCCAGCCTTAAGGCCCACCTCGCCTCACGCTATATATAATAAAACTTACATAAATCTTGAAGTAAATGCCCGACATTGGACTTTATAGGAGTGGAGGAAGGGGAGAGAGTAGTTCATCATAATGATGATTCAAATGAAGAACCCCTTAGTGATGGCAGTGCTGATGATTTATGAGTTCTTATGTCATATGCCATTCCTATTTATTTTTAGAAATTGGAATTATATGTTAATAAAAAGAATACTAGGATTTGGAAAAATTAGAATTTTGAGTTGAACTATATTTCATGTTGTCTT
>NW_021534126.1:0-393 GCF_001605985.2 Dendrobium catenatum | reverse complement strand
AAACTCATAGAGTAAGTTTGGAATGTGGATCGAAGTCTGGGGCATCAATAACCTACCCTGATATAGCAGTCTGCCCCCCTCCAATGAGTACCCTGGGTGGCTACCCTATTCCCTCAATAAATTTGCCCTGATCTTTCCCAAATCCTCAACCCTAGCACTTTCCTTTCTGATGGCCTCCCAATTAATCTAGCATCAAAGGAACATATAGTGCCACTGTCTGCAGCTCCCCATACACCTGAACAAGGCATATGTTGCCTTATTTTTCACTCCTAGCATGTATTGAATCTCAAAATCTTACCCCAATAACTTGGACAGCCACCTCTGATGTTCCTCTGTCACCATCTGCTATTCCAGCGTGTATTTCAAGCTAAGATGATATGTCCTGATAATGAA
>NW_021534125.1:0-254 GCF_001605985.2 Dendrobium catenatum | reverse complement strand
TCCATTAATAACTCCATTAGAGCAGAAAAGGAAGCACTTCTCGTACATAAGAAAATGCCTCTCTGCATTTTACCCTCCTTCCCATTTCTGCACTGGTTCTTGAGGTTCGTGTAGCACCGGCGATGGCCGACAAAAGCACTCTCCTTCTCCTCCTCCTTCTCCTGGTCTTCTCCTCCCTGTTTCTCCTCCATGAAGCGCAGAATCTGCATCCTTCAACTGCAAGTAATCTATCATCTCTTCTTTTTCCTTTTTAT
>NW_021534124.1:0-314 GCF_001605985.2 Dendrobium catenatum | reverse complement strand
TTCTTATTTTTTGAGTTTTATGTATTGATATCAATTGTGCTTCATTGTATCACCTTCTTAAAATTGATATTAATAATAAATGTCTTATTTTTTTTAGCTATTTTTGTACTATGTTTAAAATGCTAGTTTACCTATATGATAATTCTGATTTAATTGATCTAAAAAGTATTATAATTTGAAAGAAATACAAAAATTAATTTCATTAGGAAATCTAATTTTTTTAAAATATAAGTTAATTTATAACTCGATCAAGTGAAGAGTATCAATCTCATGTTCTTTTTAGACATACACAGTTTTAATATTATTATTATTAT
>NW_021534123.1:0-206 GCF_001605985.2 Dendrobium catenatum | reverse complement strand
AGATTTGACTCTTTAAATAGAAAAATTTAGGTCAAAATTAGGACTTTTCACTTTCGCTTTCTCAAGAGACTTTCCCAGCCTCTGAGATTTTTCAAGAGAGTTCCTACAGCCCTTCCACACCTTCCCCAACCAAAATCCGACGAGCTCGGCCCGCCGGCGGCGAAAACTCCGGCGAACCGAGGCTATTTCCCTTCCAGGACGAATAC
>NW_021534122.1:0-327 GCF_001605985.2 Dendrobium catenatum | reverse complement strand
TACTAACAAGGCAGAAAAATTAGTAAACAAAAGTCGCCCACACCCAGTAGAATACGACAAGATGCTGCATCAAAAGGGGTATTCCTAGGGGTGTCAAAAGCTGACATGACCTGAACCAGACTCAGAAAATTCCGAGTTCTGGTCAACCTATTGCTAACATGTCGGGTTCGGGTTTGGGTTCTGGTTTGACATTTTGGCCTACTTCTAATATCGGGTTGGGTTCAGATTAACGTAGCAACCCGAAACTAACCCGGGTTTGACACACGTCACGCCTGTGTACAGTACTAGCATAGGGTGTCCGACTAACTGTGTTTTGCTTCGCAGCTC
>NW_021534121.1:0-288 GCF_001605985.2 Dendrobium catenatum | reverse complement strand
CACTTGGCCCAACTTATTCACATATCGCACTGCAATAGCAAGTTGTTCTTTCGTAGAAATATCACGGGATTCATCAACTATAAGTGAGAAGTATGAGTTACCAATATCTTTCATTATATATTGATGTGAAACGTATGCATGGAAACAAGAACTGTTTGGGGTTTTTAATATAAGATTATTAAAATTTTGCTAGTTATAGAATTAATGCTTACCCAAGTTAGGCTTTCAGAATTATCAAATCGAAATTAAGTATGGCATGCGGTTACAACTAGATTAACGGGACAATAT
>NW_021534120.1:0-323 GCF_001605985.2 Dendrobium catenatum | reverse complement strand
ATCCAAATGAACTTGCAAAGAATTTCAAAGGACCCTTAACAATCAATTTGAGCTTGAAAAAATATTCGAATTGAACCAAAACTCGAGCTTGAATGGAGTCAGAAATCAAGAGGGGAACAAGGAATCCAGATAAGAATTGCACTCGATCTGGCTAAAGAACTTGAATCCGTTCTTGAATTTGTGCTATACAATATCAAGTGGGAGTTGTGAACTCGATGAATCCGAGTCTGAATGAGACTTAATCCGGACTCAAACACATGCAAAGAACAAAACTCGTATCATACATGAGAAAATTCAAATTACAAGAGCACTCATACGGTCAA
>NW_021534119.1:0-377 GCF_001605985.2 Dendrobium catenatum | reverse complement strand
TTATAAACATCTTACACCTTTTGTTACTCAATATTGGTTTCCAACAAATTATTGCCACAAAACAATCATTAAAAGAGTACATGTTGACTCTACAATGAATACAAAAATCTCAAATGTTTTCAAAATCAACTTTTTTTTAAACCAACTTTTTTAGACCCCATCCAAATTTCCTTTGGATGTTTGTTGGTAAAGTTAATTTATACAAGAATCCTATCTATAGAAGGTCTATATCGAGATTTTGTAGCTTAATCAAATTGCAGAGGCCTACCAAACATATAACCCAAACCATGTAAAACATGAGGATTAAACAAATGAAGCTGAAGTCTACGAAATCAAATCCATATATGAAGAATGGGAGATTTATCCTTAATATCAAA
>NW_021534118.1:0-910 GCF_001605985.2 Dendrobium catenatum | reverse complement strand
GCCTTTTTAAAGAACTTGAGTTTGGATTATCAATTTGTAAGTTTTTAAGCTTTTCTGGGCTATGCGTTGTCAAATCCGATTCTACTATGATTTTGATTAAAACCAAGAGATAACTTTATCATTTTAAGAATATTTTATTTTCTCACTAGATTAGGGAACATTCTTTGTGTTTTGTTTTTTCGTACCTCCTCTCTTTTTGGATAATGTCAAAGGGGGAGAACGTACTGTAGAATTTGTATACTTTTTTTTCTTTCTTTTCAAAAATTTCACATCAAAAATATTTTTATCTCCCCTATTTTTTTAAAATATTATTCTAGTAAGGGGGAGATTAGGAGAAAATATTCCTTTTTGAAAATTCAAATTGTAATGTATGTCATCATCAAAAAGGGGGAGATTGTTGCAGATCTATGGATTATGATTTTGATGATAGCAAACATTCTTTTTCTCTATGACTGCTTTCTACTAACATTTCAAGTTCACACGATCAGACTGCAATTTGGAACCAGCTCAAGATTGGGCAGATTAGGTTTGTGTCAATTTATAATATTTTTCCTTTCTTGAGTCTGTTTTATTTGGTGTGGCATCTAATGATTTGTAACTTGAAAGATTTTCTGTTGTGCCCTAAAAGATTTTTATTTTTGGCAACATCGTCTGGGATGATATTTATATAATCCTGGATGATCTGATAAAAGTAGAAACCCTAATTAGGGCATCTTCATCAAAGCAGCCGTCATTATGCAAAGCACATCGTCCTGGATGATTTTATATCGGCCAGGAAGATAAGCTCAATTCAGCAAGAATCTGTCGCTAGATCTATTTAGAAATAACCTATTTTTGGACATCGTCCAGGACTATAAAATATCATCCAGAACAATCCAGGTCAATTTTTCCAAAATTTCTCTGGAATTTA
>NW_021534117.1:0-285 GCF_001605985.2 Dendrobium catenatum | reverse complement strand
CGACCGGTATCGTTCCTCGTAGTTCATGCAAATATAGAGAAGAAAACAAAAAAAAAGGCATTAGAAGCACTTTTAATAAATAATAATAAAATAACTGAAATTTACTGAAAATAAAAGTCGTACCTTTCTTCGGGCTTGAGCACTGTCTTTGTTGCTTTCCTTTTAAAACATTTACTTTTGAAAACAAATTATATATATTTTCCTAATATTCACTTTCACTTTTCCAAATTTACAAAATTTTCATAAAAGTAACACTTTACTTTTCACACTTGTACATTTCACCAT
>NW_021534116.1:0-273 GCF_001605985.2 Dendrobium catenatum | reverse complement strand
TGACAACAAATTTTAAGAAAAATTAGTCCTCGGCGTCGCGTAAACGAAGTCCGATTGTAAAACGGACTGCGTCGTTGCGACCGGGACATCGACAATATCCTAAATGCACTTCCAATTTATCTAACTTCTATATTCAATAAATTTGACACATTAAACGAGGTGAAATATACATAAATTTCAAGGTGATTGCACACATTGCTAGACGAATACACATTAATCGAGACCTTTTGGGGGATAATTATCACACTTCCACCAGTCTGATTTATTAGTAAA
>NW_021534115.1:0-297 GCF_001605985.2 Dendrobium catenatum | reverse complement strand
GCTCTTATGATCAGTAAAAATCTCACATCTGACGCCAAACAGGTAATGATGCCAAATCTTCAAAGCAAAAACAACAGCAGCTAACTCCAGATCATGTGTCAGGTAATTCTTCTCATGTGGTTTCAACTGTCTAGAAGCATAAGAAATTACCTGACTATGCTGCATCAAAACACAACCCAAATCTTTCAGTGAAGCATCACTGAATACCTAAAATCCTTCCGTACCTGACGGAAGTGCTAACACTGGAGCTGAAGTCAAAAAGTCCTTCAATCTCTGAAAACTAGCTTCACACTCCAG
>NW_021534114.1:0-1405 GCF_001605985.2 Dendrobium catenatum | reverse complement strand
GCCGACCAGATAACATCTCGAGAAGGACAACACCAAAACTGTAGACATCGCTCTTCGTCGTCAAGTGGCCTTCAACATGCAAGAAAGTGTATTAGAATTCAATGGTTCATGTCTCATTTTCCACAAAACAAACCTGCTGCATGAATGAATGACAAAGACCAGCTATTAAGGACTTCAATGCAAAAGTCGTCAAATAGTTGTAATGCTAACTTAAATGCAACTCAGCAGCATGTCATCATCAGCAAACAAAATCAACATCCAATGTATTTGTGTAAATAATATATATGCCATTTCATCTGATGTGTCCTTTTTGAAATTAATAATAGACCATTTTGACTGGCTGTGGAATTTGACATAAAATATGCCTAACTGTCCCATAAATTTCAAAAAAATGCAAACTCTGGAACACATTGATCGTATAATCCAAAGATGTCACGGATTCAGTTCACAAAAAGTATAAAAGTTCACTATCAGTAAGTTTTAAGATACAGCATTCATATGTATATATAAAGCATGATTTAATAGTCAACTATTTTGAGATATGCATGAGCATGTAATTGTTACATGCTAGAAAATTTATAATGGTAGAATGTGTATTTGTTGTATTAGTTCGGCTATAAGTTGACTAAAATTGGAGTTCATATGTTTTTGAATTTAATTATGAAAATTTTCAATTCAAATATTGTGTCAAGACCGGCGTCAATAATGCAACATTTTTGGAGACGTATCAAGAATAATTCCACATTGGAATTGAAGCAGGACTGTAATAAGATTTGCTCTTGCTTTTATCATTTATATTGATAGGTAGCCATAAATTAAAATATTGAGGGAAGATTAAGCACCAAACATTCCACTGCAACATGGATCTATTGGTTCATGCAATTTTTTATTTTTATGGCCTTGGTGACAATGATTTAGCAAGGTTCAAGACATAAGAATGAGCAGCACTCATGCTGGCTTCACATAGTTGACTTAGCTCCATTGTATGCACTTGCAATTTAAAAAACTTTCATTTGGGGAAAGATGATGTTTGACGTGGATCACTCATGTGAAGGGAAGATGGTTGAGATGACACCTGCGAGGAGAATAATCCCATTTCAAAAGTCAAACTCTCTAATATATTGGTCGTGACTCTTACTCATCAAACTAGGCTTTAGTTTATTAAGATCAATTCAACTCACTAGTGTTCCACTCCATAACCCGAGAGAGAGAGAGAGAGAGAGAGAGAGAGAGAGAGAGAGAGAGCTTTGATGACAATTGTCCATGCAAAATTACAATTGAAAAAAAAAAATATTAAAGCATGCATATCAAGGCATACTAAGCTAACATAGAAAGCATATCCCTGGCACAATGAGAAAAAGCAAAAAGCCAATGTCTTACTAGCACGGGAATCAGTAATGAAGTC
>NW_021534113.1:0-214 GCF_001605985.2 Dendrobium catenatum | reverse complement strand
TTACAATTATGATGCCAAATGATATTTAATACTCTTACGAATATTGAGTGTTTATTTTATTCAAGAGGCAAATCTACAGTTCTTGTATGTGATTTTTAAATTCTATGCTTGTGCTTGTGGTGTTCAGATATGAGCTGGATATGCTAGTAGAGTTGGCAAATTCAACTGTTGAGAAAATTCAAAATTTGGTATTGAAGATGCAGGATGATATCAA
>NW_021534112.1:0-303 GCF_001605985.2 Dendrobium catenatum | reverse complement strand
CGAAGAAGTTATGAATTTCGGAAGTTTAAATATAATAAAATGATTTTAAATAAATAATGCTTAAGAATAATTATAAAAAGAAAGAAAAGCATAAAATAATACTTTAATATTTTTGAAATTATGAAACAAATATGAAAATATAATAAAATATTAGCGATTTAGATTAATTTACTAATTAGATATTGTTAAAATATGATTAAAATAACTAATTATAGAAGATAATAATGAACAATTAAAATATTCCTAAAATAGTAGAATATAATTATAATAATAGTAATAGACACAAAACAGTAACTAACATAT
>NW_021534111.1:0-240 GCF_001605985.2 Dendrobium catenatum | reverse complement strand
TCGGCTGTCGATCATCTCGTAGGAGTTGGAAGATCTCGTTTTGCGATTCTTCCATCTTTCGGATTCTTTCTTCTAAAGAAGGTCCCAAAGTCCCTTCTCCGGCAGCATTCTGCCCTCCAGGGTGAAAAGATGCTGACATTGGTCGTCTATGATTAATAGACGAATTTCTGGACTGACGAGAGTTGGAGCGAGAAGCTCCAACCAAACTGTGACGCCCCAGGCATCCATAGTGAAAGGATT
>NW_021534110.1:0-638 GCF_001605985.2 Dendrobium catenatum | reverse complement strand
GAAGAAAATATCAAGAAGATTAAGAAGATAATGGAGACTACTGTTGCTGGACAGGGAAAATCATCAACAGCAACAAATCTTCATTAATATTCAGCAGAAATACTTGCATAAGGAGGAAGAAAAGGATTTCTATGCTTTTAGGAATCAAAGAAGCTAGCAAAGGATTTCTGTTATCTGGGAATCAAATTAACTCAAAGAAGGCTGTCAGTAAAAGACTTTTCGCATATCCTGGAGAAAGCGGCCAACAAAATGAGCATATGGGGTAAGAAATTCATTTCCATTGCAGGTAGAATTACCCTCATCAACTCAGTTATTCAAGCATTACATGTCTATTACTCTACTTTATCTTTGGTACCAGTATCGGTACTCAAAAAACTGGACAAAATTTGTAGATACTTCCTTTGGAATAAAGGTGATGGGAATAATGGTTTAAACTATGTAGCTTGGAAAGATATATGCAAGCCAATAAAACTTGGAGGTATGGGCATACAATCTGCAGTTGATTCAGTGGAACCTCTAAGAGCTAAATTGGTTTGGAAATTCTATAATGAACCCAACTCCTTACTCTCCAGATCAATATATGCAAAACATGGTAACAAATTTTTTCATACGGTGAGAAGTCAAAAACCATCTCCTAC
>NW_021534109.1:0-1403 GCF_001605985.2 Dendrobium catenatum | reverse complement strand
AGAGGATCGGGTTTCATAGGCTTTATGCCTTTGAGAATGAATTCTCTTAATTTTAGGATTTGAAGGCCTAAAATAAATATTCTGGTCACCACGACCACATATTTATTTGTTGGTTCGAACCTTGTCGACTCCTATGGATCTATATAAAGGATCGGGTTCGAACTTGAATTCACTTGTCAACCCGCGCAGCATCCCTAAACGTCACGTGTGTACCAATAACACACTCGTCGGGGCCCATGCGGATTTGGGGGCATTTTATAATTAAACCCTGTTGACTCCTTTTATTTACTTAGAAGGGTCGGGTTTAAAATTTGATAACCCGCGCAGCATCCCTAGATGTCATGTGTGTACAAATAACACGTTTGCCGGGGCCCATGCGGGTTCTTGATTGCTTTTACCCCTTTTAGTGTACCTATTTGTATACAAACTACGGTGCACATGCTGGGGTATTTTGAAATCATTTGTAGACGCCTTTCGTCCGCTTGCATAAAAGTTGCGGATCCGGTAGCGTGGCGTAGCAGCTTCTAGAATAAGTCGTTTTCTGCTTTGTACAGGTAGACTGTCGTGCACTACTCGTTGCTTTCTGCAGGTGGATCATAGTGCACTAACTAATCTCCTACCTTTGTTGTAGAAGTTCGTAGGAACTTGTAGTCTTTATACATTTTGTTGTGGACTTAGGTCCTTTCAGTACATCCGCTAATGCCTTGCTTGTAGGATTCATCAGATGCCATCATTTGTAGGTGATATGTTTTCCAAAGAACTTTGGTCCTTTAAGTGTGATCAAATTATATATCTCTTTTGATTTTTATTGCTTGCAAGATTTGGATGATGGCGAGTTGTATTTATCACAATTCTTTATGTACCTCTATTTGTTGAAGATCGATGCATTCAACTATAATTGCATAGTTCCTGACTATAAGGGTATCGTAGCATCTACTGCTTGTTACTGATTAGCACTTGCAGACTTATTATGTATATGAAATATTCTTTGTCGTCGTTGCAATCATTTTAAATCACAGTTGCATGATCCTTGATATTATTCATGAAAAATTCACTACACACATTATAGATTCTTTGTTGATCAACGTATTTGCTTGCAATTGAGGTTATTTGTTTGTAGATATTATCATGAATGATCATATTTGTATTGTCAGTAAATAGGTCATCCCCTTTTTGATCTTCTCATTTTGCTTGTAGACAACCTATGTCTGTAAACGTTTTTTCTTCAAGAATGGTTTATAGCATACATGATGAACTTGATGTTGTTGAATATAATTTACACTTTTCTTGAGGTGATCATTCCCCAATATTCTATTGGAAATCTTACAAGCATATCATCACATCCTTTATCTTATTCTTGCTTGCACGATTGACTTTATCATCTTACCAAATTACAAGTCCCA
>NW_021534108.1:0-230 GCF_001605985.2 Dendrobium catenatum | reverse complement strand
AAAGATTTGATTTTTTTTTTTTTAATTTCAAACGACAACTTACAGGCTAATAGAAAGAATCCGTGGTAAAAATTAGATTTTGCATACATAATACATCGAAATTTCAGTCCCCCCAGAGATCCTCCGCCTCCTCCGGTCACTGTTGACGTACGTTGTCGACCTAATAATTTCTCCGGCTTCCTTGGACTTGCCATTTTTTTAGAGCTGATTCTCTCTTTGCACAAAACGAA
>NW_021534107.1:0-535 GCF_001605985.2 Dendrobium catenatum | reverse complement strand
CTATTTTGAATGCAGGAAGCCAGGTCACCTTCGAGCCAATTGCCCCAATTTGAAGAGTCAACCAGCTAAGGAGAAAGGAGATGATAAAGCAAAATACAAGAAAGGAAAGATAAAGACACAAAAAGTTTTTTGGGTCGACTCTGCCTCAGAATCGTTAGAAGAAGAAGCAGAGGAGGAGGTAACAAATTTGTGTCTTATGGTTAATGATAATCTTGATCAATCGGATCAAGATGAGGTATGTCAACTTTCATATGAAGAATTACTACTTATTTCTGAAAATATCCATGACTAGTATAGGAAGTTGAAAAAGATGCATGCTAAGCTTAATGTTGAATTTAGTTCTTTACAGTATGAGCACGCTAAGTTGTTTAAAGAAAATTCTGATTTAGATAGGGATCATATGCTACTTCTTGATGAGTAAGATGCATTAAATAAGAAGCATATTGAACTAACTGAAGTGCATGAAACCTTGAAAATCACTCATGTTGAACTAGAAGTAGCTTTTGATAGACTAGATAAACTTGCATTAGAAGTA
>NW_021534106.1:0-250 GCF_001605985.2 Dendrobium catenatum | reverse complement strand
TGTAATATTTTGTCTTCACCTAGGGACTTCACCTCTCATAAGAACTCTCAAAGCTATCAAGAATGAAGTGTTGAATTTTTTTTCTTAATAATCATCCATTCCCTCAAAAGAAGAGGAAGGGGACTATAAATAACCAAAATATAATAATAAGACAAATGACAAAAATGCCCTCTGGGGTCACATATGCCTACTCCCTCAAGTCAGGGTAAAAATGAAAAATGCATAAATAAATCAAAATACAAATAATAAC
>NW_021534105.1:0-1166 GCF_001605985.2 Dendrobium catenatum | reverse complement strand
GTTAATGAAATGAACGATCCTTCTGCGTACGTGCGATATGTCCGTTCTGAATCTAATAACGAACAAACTACAAATGAATCTTTCCAATTCTCTGAATCAAATGAATCAAATTTTGGTGATGATCTACTCATGTACAAAATGCAGGGAGCAAAGATTGTCATTGAGCTTGAGTCATCTGACTTAGAAACAAATCAAGTGAAAGAGGAACCGATTATGAGGTTTTGGTTGATGTGACCTCAACTTCTGAGTCTGAACAAATAACAGGAGTAAATCTCAGAAGTGATTGTGTTGTATCATCTCCAATGGCATCAAACATGATAAATGAAAAGAACTTTTCAATCATAATGAGGGCGTGGTTCCACCAACACTTGCCCCACAATAGCAAGTGGGTGGTGGACCACCAAAAGTGGATTTTATAATGTACTAGCTCACCTTAGGAAACTCCTTGTGAGGTTGAGTATATGTGATGCACTCGTACTTTCTCATGAGATACGAGAGGCTTTGATCAAGGCTCTTCTTGATCCTCAAATTTGTTTGGCTCAACCTGCAGAGTATTTCTTTGAGGAGGCTTTACACTTCAACAAATACTTAGAATAATATTTTCTGATGAAAGTAGTGCTTGTTGGCCCAGGTGCATGGGTCAACATAATGAATATAGGAACTTTGGCTCACCTCAATGTCGACACGCAGAAATTAACTTCTGACAAAATGGTGTTGTGTGGCTTCAATGAGAGGGGGACAAAGGGCCTCAGGCTTAATTACTCTTTCACTTTTAAAGGGAGTTCTAAAACCATTTAGTGTATATGAAGTCGGGAAATATGAAGATGTTTCTTGCTATGTTCCAAAGAGGCTATCAGTGGTTTCAGACCTATGATACCAACTAAAGATCAAGCAGAAATCAATACACTAAAGACAAAGTCTCCATCAACTGTCCAAGACTACCCTCAAGAAGAAGAACTTGAGAAAAAGATTAAATGGAAACTTACCCCTCTTTCAACACAACGAGGTGGTAGGATGACACAATGAGTTCGTGATAAAAATTCAAGAAGTGTGGAAGGTGAGGGTCACCAAAGCCCCATCTCCACCATTTGTTCCATGAAGGCACATCACCCATGTAGGCTCAGGGTCTGATTCAAAGGCTGAGCCAAATTTGATGGGTAGTTTGA
>NW_021534104.1:0-469 GCF_001605985.2 Dendrobium catenatum | reverse complement strand
AAATATACAAAAATCAAAAGGAATGCGCAAAAGTTCGTAAATATGAAAAAGAGGCACAAAATAAGCCTAATGTAAAAAGATGCACAAAAATGTGCCATAAATTTGAAAAAGATGCGCAAAGCGCCACATGTAGTAGTTTTCTTCTTTCCAGATTCTTTTAATCTCTTAATTCAAATTGATCTTATATTTATTTATATTTTTATTGAAATTTGAAATATACAATTTTTAATACATCTTTCTTGCAATAATTTTCTTGATCTCAATGTCTAAATTGAATCACGTCTTTGATAAATTCTTCTTAGTTACAATGTTACATCTCTTCTTAAATTCTATTAATTTTATGATTTGGCTAATATTTTAATTTTATTTGCATACCTTATGTCAATTACTTTAAAGGTTAAATTTTTAAATGATTTTTATATGTCTGCTTACAATTCTAGTCTTTTTCTTCTTCACTTTTTGATGTTGT
>NW_021534103.1:0-214 GCF_001605985.2 Dendrobium catenatum | reverse complement strand
GGTCTACCGGTCCGACACGCATGTCGAGACAGGAGGGCGAGGGTCGCTCGCTCACTTTGTCGTAAGTGTCGCGCCAGTTGCCCCTCCCACCACGCGCAATAAAGGCGTGCATGTCGAGACAGGAGGGCGAGGGTCGCTCGCTCACCTTGTCGTAGGTGTCGCGCCAGTTGCCCCTCCCACCACGCTCAAGACATACCACGTCCTTACTGGCAGG
>NW_021534102.1:0-301 GCF_001605985.2 Dendrobium catenatum | reverse complement strand
GGCCTTCAAATGTCCAACGAACGGTGCATGATCGAATGATTCGATATCGGTCGTCCATTCGGATCACTCCCAATTCGCCCTTGATTTCACGCCTATTTACGGGCTGTGCCACTCCATAAAAACTATAAATAGAGCCCTCATTCTACACCAAGGGGATCAAGGGAAGAGAGAGAAGAAGAAGAGGAGAAAGGGGAAAAGGAGATTCCTCACCTCATCGACCACCGCCGGAGCTCTTCCTGCCGCCTGAAGACGTCGGAACTCTGTTGGATTTTCAGGAAACGCAGGAATTCTGCACAACTTC
>NW_021534101.1:0-763 GCF_001605985.2 Dendrobium catenatum | reverse complement strand
CACGACCCGGCCTAGTTAGCTCGTAAGTGCGAGGCGGAAACAGAGATCGAACATAAAGAAGATAAAAGAAATATTACATGACAATTAATATAACTCCAAAATGAAGCATCAACATAAATAAAGAGCCACTACAAATTCCAACATAAACTTTTTTCTTTTCTTTCTTTCAAAGATCACCAATCAAAAGTGTTTAGCTTTAAGATTACAAAAGATACAAAAGGGGATCCATATGTATAACATTTTTCTTTTCATTCTAATTCTAATCTTTCAAAACAAAACACCAAAACACAAAAGAACATGCCGCCCGTCGTCTCCCTACGACGGTATGTTCGCGGTGGTTGGTTGGCCATCTACCCCTTCCTAGCTCCTCCTGAAAAGTATTCCCACAACGAGGGTGAGTCTTACACTCAATAGGTGAGAAGGAAATTCAATTAAACTTAAAAATCAAAAGAAAAAACTATAACATGCTTTGGGAAATTTTAGCAAAATAATCATCAATATTAAAACAAGTTGTGCTCAAAGAAAAGCATACATTTACCTCAACATTCAAATGCATATACCTTCTATAACATTTTCCTTTCTTTCTTTTTAAAACCATGCCTCAAGTGATAATTTCATTTGCATGTAACATGTGTATGAAACATTCATAATAGCTTAATATACATATAACTATAACACTCGTCTCAGGAGTATCACTTGTACTGATAAGATACATATAAATTGGCTATTTCCTTTTCCATTGGTTCATAGGAACCATCATTTT
>NW_021534100.1:0-249 GCF_001605985.2 Dendrobium catenatum | reverse complement strand
AACAAATGTCTATGTGAAGATGTCTGCAAGACCTCTGATAATCAGAGATGTAAGCGATTCTCCTCCGGTGAAGAAGACTGTCGAAGTTGTTGAAGGTAAAGGTAAGAGCGCTATGACAAGTCCTGATTTTCATACTCCTCGACTTCAGAAATTAAGTGCAAATCTGAACCGAAATTCCAATGGTGCTTGTGAGAAAATATTTATTTTCTAACTTTAATTATTTTTATTTAAAAAATATTCTAGTCGTAT
>NW_021534099.1:0-257 GCF_001605985.2 Dendrobium catenatum | reverse complement strand
GAAACAGACATGTATCAAATCAGAAACAGATCAGAACAGAACAGATATCATATATCAGATATATAATTAATAGCTAAATTCCCTGACACTGACTGAATCTCATAGGATCCAGGCCCCTTATGTCTCCCTTTGTGCTCACGGCACCAGAACAGATGTGCTTATCGCACAAGAATACATATATAGTGCTTATAGCACCTAAACAGATTTCCTCGGATCCGGAACAAAACAGAATTAAGATTGAGCTCATTTCAGATTTC
>NW_021534098.1:0-206 GCF_001605985.2 Dendrobium catenatum | reverse complement strand
GAAGTCTAGCATTAAGCTCTTGTAACATCTATCACTGGTGTCATTTGGATTTGTAGGCTATTATTGGATTTTGATATATCTACTTCTTAGCCATTGTCTCTATATTGTGATAATGTTTTAGCTATTGCTCTTGCCAAAGCAAACTGAAATTGATTATCATTTTATCAGGGAATGCATTGAATCACAAGCCATAGTGGCACATCATG
>NW_021534097.1:0-967 GCF_001605985.2 Dendrobium catenatum | reverse complement strand
TCCAAAGAGATTTATGAACCCTCCCAAGGGGCGTAACAAATCTTCCAAAGTGGAGTAATCAACCTCTTAAGTGATACAGGCCTCCTTGCTTATAGGGCTAGGTTGTAAGACCCCCCCACAGGCTACCAAAGAAACCGTAAGACCTGCTGCTCACTCTACTTTCAATGAAAGCCATAAGCCGCGACCCCAAATCCAAATATGTGGACTACTTCTAATAGAAGTCGTAAAACCCTCCATATGAGTTACTTTCAATGAAAGTAGTAAGACCCAACTTCTCAAACATATTGGCTCTTTCAATGAAAGTTGTAAGAACCAACTTCTCAAAACTCATGGGCTACTTCTATACAAAGTTGTAACACTTCCTATATGGGCTACTTCAATAGAAGCAATATGTCTACACCCAAATCCAAACATATGAAGAACTCCTAAATGAAGTCACAAGACCTAATCAAAATTTAAACTAGGGGCAACTCCTAAGTGGAGCCGCATGTCTAAATCCAAACTAAATAACTTACTTCTAAAAACTTCAGTTTACTTGGGATCCCTAAGAGGAGGGAACCCATTGTTGCTAATTATATTCCCTTGACACTACAATCAACAGTTGTTAGTGTTGGTAGACTGAAACCTATAATATATCTGAAATGACGGAACCATCAAATCTTGATCAAATTTACCTCTATCAAACAAATCACAAATTAAAATTTTTGCACGTCTAAACATTAATTCATTCTTAATTAAGAGTTCTCTTCTATGCATTAGAATGGGTAATTAATTATGAGGGCTTATGCTCTTGGGAAGTGAAACCTCAAAACTAAATAAATTGTGATGCCGATCATCATGAAAAATCTGATTATTTTAAAATCTAATCTACCTCATGAAAAATGGGACCTAAAGCTTGCTAAAGCGGGGTTTGTACTATAGCGCCATATATTACTTAGCAAACAATTACCCCACCCTCATTCTATTA
>NW_021534096.1:0-1190 GCF_001605985.2 Dendrobium catenatum | reverse complement strand
ATTCCAAAGTCAGATCCTGGATAAGAAGGTTCTGTCGTGATCCGGCTCGGGCGGGATCCATCCCCGTCGGGTCGGGTCGTGACACCTATCTCCTGCCGACTATGATCTTTCCGATCTACATAGCCAAATAACAGTCTTTCAGACCCCGGTCTCCTGCCAACTACGGTGTTCCAGACACCTATCTCCTGCTGCCTATGGTCCTTCCGACCTACATGGCCAGACAACGTTCTTTCAAACCCCGGTCTCCTGCCAACTATGGTCTTCCAGGCTCCTATCTCCTGCCGACTACGGTCCTCCCGACCTCCGTCGCCTACTACAGTCCTTCCGACCTACATCGCCAGACAATGGTCTTCCTGACCCCACTCTCCTACCAACTACGGTCTTTCGGACCCCCCGTCTCGTGCCAACTACGGCCCTTCCAACCAAACAAACATGTATATTATTGTAACTCCCACTATGTTATGCGCTCTATATGATGTACATTTGTACCATCAAGCCAAGGCCTTCTCCCAAGGAAGGGCCTCATTTGTAAGCGACTGCAAATACTAGTGGATTCATTCAAACTGGGCCAGACCCCGTGGTTTTTCCCCCTTTTAAGAGGTTTTTCACATAAAAACTCTGGTGTCTCTTATGAACGCTACATCCTCTCATTTATATGATTGTGTGCTGGATCTTCGTATAATGATAAGACCTTAAACTATGAATTTCTCTACCGCCACGAATACTCCAGGACGCAACAGGTTCGAATTTGAAATATTGACTTGATAACTTTTTTGTCGGATTTAAGTTGACCTGCAAACTCAAAATTGCCTTGAGTTCTACTGATGTTTTGATTTAATATGTCAAGTTCAGGTTAAACGATTCATCTTTGAATTAGGTGGGTTATGTTCGGGTTAAACAAATAATTTTGATTCAAAAAATTTATATAATCCATATAATAAGATGGGTTAAACGGGTCGTGATTTGAATTATGCAATTCCAGGTCTAGTTAGGTCGAATCCAATATTTTGACCACTATAATAAATATATCAAGTTTAGACAAACATACTCAACATGTCAACTTTAGATTAGATGTGAAACCGACCCACCACTCTCAATTACAACCCTATATATAAAATATCAAATATATTTTTATCTAATATCAAAAAATAAAAAAAAAACATAAATATAAAAAATAATCACAAAATGCT
>NW_021534095.1:0-1012 GCF_001605985.2 Dendrobium catenatum | reverse complement strand
AAGAAGGAAAAGTTAGCTAAAGAAAGAGAGGGAGAAGTTAAATTAAATAACAAACATCACTGTATTCAAGATCAGATTTCTTTAAATCGATAAAATGCAGGAAAAGATAATAGACAACAATATATTTTTCTCTGATACCTAATTGGCCGAAGCTATGTTACAAAATATTTTCTAAACAGCCCATGGCATGAAATCTTAAGTTGTTATATATGTACATTTTCTGCAACCCTTATTTGTCTTGCCTTACGACACAAATATACTTAGTTGTTATGCATTTACCTAATTGCTCGGAGCATACTTAGCTTTTTGAATTAGTTTTTATGAGTAGTAGTTATGACTCAAACTATGTAGGACATTGTTATTCTATATCATAGAAACACATGTAATCAAATAGTAGTCTAGGGCTTTGATGAATCTATCAAAAAATGCCTCATATGTTTGGATTTGCTTCAACATTATTCTCTATCAGTGAACAGGCTGTTTTTCCTCTTTGATGAAATTTTTTATTGCTAATATGCAATATGCAAAATTTTTATCTTTAACCTCATTCTATTTTCAGGCGGATGAGCTAAGAGCAAAATTTCAAACCAATAAACATGTGGTATGTTCTTCTTTGCACTTCTGCTTCTTTCATTACATGTGTTTAAATAACCACATTTGTTGTTTTGGAACAACGTATTTGAATTTATTAGTTGAAAAAGTATACGTGCTTACTAGGAACCACACACCATCTCTTCCGCATTGAGAACTTTCAGTGTCAGATACTGTATTATTGAGCTCCATTTGCATCTCCTTAAATGAGTCTCTTATCAAATTTATAAGGTAGGCTGGCTATTCTATTATCATTTCCATAATTTATCCTTTTTGAAATAATTGGATAATGGTATGGTTTCATGTGGTAATGATCATTTAATTTGAAATTTTCACATACACTAGGAATTTTCTGCTGGTAAGTTGCAAAGATATTATAGTACGTCCTGGTAGAAGCTTTACAATAGGCCAGTAGTAATTA
>NW_021534094.1:0-315 GCF_001605985.2 Dendrobium catenatum | reverse complement strand
TACCTTCACAGTGAGTGAGCTCCCCGCTGTTGCCTCCGATCAAATGTCGCAGCTTCCGATCTCTCAGGAAGGGAAAGTCGTGGAAGAAGCGAAATTGAATAGCGACGGAGGAGAAGGATCGAGCGAGAGAGAGCAAATGACGAGCTCGGTCTCATTTTAACATCGAGACCGATCGCGCGTGAAGAAACGTCGATGTGCGAATAACAGATATTGCGGGATTTGGTTGTGCGGAGAGCGGCGTCGAGCAGGTAAGGTTTTTTTTTTTTTTTTAATTCGAGGTTAACAAATGCCCCCCAACAAATGTGATATGCATCT
>NW_021534093.1:0-545 GCF_001605985.2 Dendrobium catenatum | reverse complement strand
TTTTTTGAGGATATATCAAGAATCATTATGAATCGTACGAAAAAGTTGTTTGGATTCTAAACAAATTTGTGAAAATGCTCATCTCAAAAAACTTATAAATAGCCTCAATTCTCTACAAATGAGAGTGAGGGTTCAAGAGCTAAGAGAACTAAATTTCTCTGTTGCTTTTTCTGTCCATCATCGATCTTCACCAGCAATCGTCCCTGTCATCTTGAGACTCCTATTAGTATTTAGACTTGTTGTTGGGTTTTAACTACCTGTCTGTAGACACTTAATTTATAGAAGGTTAATTTTTACAAAGAATTATTTTTATTTTTATTTAGGTTAAAACAAAATGAAAATAATAATAAAAATAATAATGTCAATTGTTTTTTTTTTAGACGAGGAAACATTGTCCATAGGTCAGTTAGAACTTCGGTCGACCTAGCGGGCAACCGACACCAATTTACCCGAGCCGACGATTAAGGCTGACACTGCTATCCAAAGGATTCGAAACAGGCACCTGAACTTTGCCTAGCCGGTTCTCCACCGCACATATTAAGCAG
>NW_021534092.1:0-206 GCF_001605985.2 Dendrobium catenatum | reverse complement strand
CTTGAGTTGTCAAATTCATAGCAATTTAGGATGAAAAAGACTTCATGCTCCATTAAATACACCAAGGACATTTATAAGCTCAAACACATATAATTGAGGAACAGACAAACTTATGTCATAATCATAATATAGTGGCACCAAAGCTACTCAATCCAACAACCTAATCATTGGCTATTTTTCACATCCTTAATTGCATTTAGATGATT
>NW_021534091.1:0-965 GCF_001605985.2 Dendrobium catenatum | reverse complement strand
GATTTGGTGGGAAGCTCATAAATTGAGTTACGACCTTTTAAACCGACACGATGAATAACTTTATTCTTCTTTTTTTCCCTCATCTCTCATAGCTCAAGTTGAATATAGGCATTTAGGGTTTAGTTTATTTAGCTCAAATTGCATAAAGGCATTTAGGGTTTAGTTTATTTTGGAATCATATGATTAAAGAAATTTGGATTGGATCTTTTTATTTAAGAAGGGAATATTAGGAAGGTATGGCATGGGATTTCAAAATGGCTGATTAAGAACGTCGTATGGGAAGATATGGAGTAGGATGAAAGGTTAAATGCTATGTTTATTTAGGAAATGTATGATTGGATGAATTTAGAAAAGAAAATGGGGTAGAGGACCCATTTTAGCTTTGGTGATTTTCAGTAAGAGAATAAAAAGGATGGGATTGTGGGTTTTTTCCTTGAAAGGAAAAATTAGAGGCTCAAATAAAGTCCTAAGATTGGGAAAAGAGAGTGATTCCTAATGAGAGAGTTGTCTTTCTAGAGAGAGGACAAGAGTGCTCAAGTTTGGCGAGAGAATCCTGCAAAGAGAAATAAAGTCGATTGAGGAAGGTGGGGTGAAAAAAAAAAAGAGAGTTCGTTGGGTAATATAAAATGGAAGTTATGAGATAAGAGGATATCCAGCTTAGAGAGAATGTTTGGTGCCATGTGAGAGAAAGATCATATCTCTAAGAAAAAAATGAGAGATAAGAGGGAATATAATAAAGGAGTGGAGTTTATGGATGAAAGAGAGTACCATGTGAGAGAAAGATCATCAGAAACAAACAGAGAATTGATAGGAAAGAGTAAGAAAGAGGGAGCACTGAATAAGAAAAGATAGAATTTATACTAAGAAAAGTAAAATTAGCCCATTCTTGCATTCATAATAATCAAGCTAGAAAATTATATACCCCTGAGTGTGGGCTCCGAAAATTCGGCCCCGGCCTCCGCTCG
>NW_021534090.1:0-202 GCF_001605985.2 Dendrobium catenatum | reverse complement strand
ATTAAATGTTTCTCTTATCTACGAGTACTAACATTTTGGAGAGATCACATATTTCTTAAGATAACAGAAGACTCGAGACTGCATAGAATAGGATGTGAAGTCTGTAACTTTATATATATATATATATTTTTTTTCTTGAGTTTGGCCACAAAAAGTGTATGCAAATTAAGCAATCATGCACACACATAGGGGGGGGGGAGTT
>NW_021534089.1:0-321 GCF_001605985.2 Dendrobium catenatum | reverse complement strand
ACTTTACAAACTGAGCATACTAACTTAGTTAAAGAAATTTTGATTTAGATAAAGATCATATGTCCCTGCTTGATGAGTTTGATGCATTAAATAAGAAGCATATTGAATTAACAAAAGCCCATGAGTCCTTGAAAATAATGCATATTGAACTAGAAAAGGATTTTGATAGACTAGACAAACTTGCTTTGGAGTTAAATCATAACGAACATCTTTTGAAATGGGCTGTTGCAGGTTTGACATATCAAAATAACACATTTAAAGAAAAAATCAAAGAGCTAGAAAAAAGAAGTCATTACCCATATTAGCCCAATTTAGCAAACC
>NW_021534088.1:0-326 GCF_001605985.2 Dendrobium catenatum | reverse complement strand
GAACAAGGGAATGTCGAACCGCCCAAAACCAAAACACCCGAAGCAAGTGTAGGTATAGATTTTTTTTTTCGGAGGGGACCCGTGCCCCCGCGGGACTCCGCATGAATCCGCCGTTGGAACCGACAAACCACTTACTCCGGAAATTCAGGGACTTTATCATAAATTATAAATCTAATTAGGGGAATTTATCTTTAGCTCTATGATGAAATCAAAGAAATTTGAAGAATAAAAAAGCTCTAAATTGGCAGAGTAAATTTGGACGGCTGAATAAGCGAAAGTAGCTAAGGTTTTATTGTGACAACTTTTTTATTACTTTCTAAAATATT
>NW_021534087.1:0-397 GCF_001605985.2 Dendrobium catenatum | reverse complement strand
GCAGGGCTCGAGTTCTCTGGCTGCTGTCAGTCCTCTCAGGCACCACTGGCTCGCACGCAATCACCTTCCCATCGACTGGCAGAGCATTATAGCAGTTCTTCAGTATCAACTGGCACTCTTCATCAGTCCATGTCGTCAACACCCACTGCATTTTTGTTTCAAATTTAAGGGAAAATTCTATAAGATGGTGGTGAGATCTGCAATGCTTTATGGTGCCGAATGTTGGCCATTACCCTTAGAGATAGGATACGAAGTGCGCATATACGTGAAAATGTTGGAGTAGCTACAGTGGAATATGAGATTAGAGAGAGTCGTCTTAGATGGTTTGGTCACATTAAAAGGAGGCCTTCTGATGATCCGGTTAGGAAAGTTGAGGTTTTAGATTTGTCTTATGTTA
>NW_021534086.1:0-321 GCF_001605985.2 Dendrobium catenatum | reverse complement strand
TATTAAACCAAAATCATTTATGACTTGATTAATATAATAGAAGCAAAATTAATAATTTCGACGGGCTCCCATATATTACTATAATAACTGTAATAATTATCAAAGAAGCAGTTACAAACTCAATAAAGTCCTCATACCCATTCATATTTTTGACCTTTAGCGTTTTAACTGTCATAATTGCCAAAGAAGAGGTTGCAATCTCATTAAATTACTATAATAACTGTTATAATTAAATAAGTAGTTGCAATCTCACTAAAGTCCTCATACATATTCATATTTTTGACCTTTGATATTTCGACTCTTAAAAAATGCAATTTCATC
>NW_021534085.1:0-240 GCF_001605985.2 Dendrobium catenatum | reverse complement strand
ACATGTTTGTATTAGACAGCGACGTGCGAAAGAAATGATTAGTTGCCTTGATCTCTTTTTTCTTTCTTCCCCCTTCTTTTTTTTTTAATATTCATAATCACATGTCTGATGCAGATGATACAAAAGATGGATATGGAGTCCTAGTTTGACATAGTGTTAGATGAATAGAATGCAGAGTTTGTGAAGGTGAAATATTTGCATGAGGAGTATAAACGAAGGTTGGAAACAAATATTAAAGAG
>NW_021534084.1:0-347 GCF_001605985.2 Dendrobium catenatum | reverse complement strand
TATTAACATCCTTCAACAATGTCAAAAAAAAATGGTGTTTATGATGTTATTTGATGTAATAATTGTTGATTATAGTAATCAACGGGTGAAAATTTAAAAACATATCGTAAATGCTAGCTTTTGAATATCAACCCGATGTGATTTGAGTTTGTTGTTATTTTTAAGTTGTTCATATAAGTTGTTGCGACTATTGTGTGGGAGATTTTTTTTTTTAACATGAAAATAATTTCTTGTTTTCTTGAGAATGGGAAAACTAGTTAGAAAATTCTTGCTTTATCCAAGGCTGATATGAATCTCTTGGACAGATTGGATATAAGATTTATATGTTGTTAATATTCACTCAATTT
>NW_021534083.1:0-306 GCF_001605985.2 Dendrobium catenatum | reverse complement strand
CCACCGGCCACCTTGGGCACAACTACTTTATACTTTACGTTGCATTCACTTTACTCTCAATCAAACAAAAAAGTTAAGTCATGCATTACATCCAAACAATTTTAAAATATTCATTTTACAATATAATTTTTTATGCTGCATTCCTTTTTAGTTTTTACTACAATCAAATAGCCCCGAATGTTAAAATCTTGTTTATATTTTTCAACGGCATGACTAAGATAAATCTATTTTATTTTTGTTAAACAGTATCTTTGTGACATGATTTCCACGCACACAAAAGCAATGCTGAAATACACAGTACAATAT
>NW_021534082.1:0-482 GCF_001605985.2 Dendrobium catenatum | reverse complement strand
GTTTCATCTTGATAAAGTCATCTTTTTGTTATTCTCATAAAAAAGTATTTTATGCTTGATGCATGTTTATCTTTTTCAATCTATTAACCCTACGCTCTCCATTTGTAACAAATTGGTGATAATTATCAATAATTTTGTTTTGGGTTCCAATGCTATTTCCAAAAAAAATCATTGGGCTAAATGGGTTAATTGCTCTGGTCCCTTCCATGAAGCGAACTAGGTTGTAAGTCCATTCATGATTTCGTCGAAATCTTTTTGTGAAACTTTGATGGAAATTCAGGAAGAATGAGTCTTTGTGGGCCAACTTCATACATCTCAAATATTGTAAGGACATTCATCTTTCTCTGGGTTTTTTTAAGCAATGGTACTCTTCGGTGTGGAAAAAATTATGTCAAATTAAATGAGTTGCCAAATCTATTATTCAATGGGGAATTGGAAGTGGTTTTTCCCATTTCTGGCATGATGATTGGTTAGGCACAAGG
>NW_021534081.1:0-297 GCF_001605985.2 Dendrobium catenatum | reverse complement strand
GTGAGAGAAAAGATGGAGGTGGCGTCATCCTGTGACGTGGATAAGTAGGATTTATAGTCTCTGAAAGGAAGTGACCTACCTACTATTTAAGGCATACTACGAGACCGAGTGTAGTAGCCTCGAATCTTAAATCTAGGTTGGGCTTTGTGTTCTACGAAACACTAAGACCCGTGTCCTAGCTAATGCAGTGCAAAACCTGGACTTATCCCTGCCTGGATTTGGGCAGCCAGCTAACCACTTAATCGCTTCAAAACCATGTTATCAAGTCAATTATGAAAGATGGGTAGGAAGTACAGT
>NW_021534080.1:0-328 GCF_001605985.2 Dendrobium catenatum | reverse complement strand
TTAGTCCATACAGTGCCTTCTTTAATTTAAATACATGTTTTGGAAACTGTGAACTTTCAAATCCGGGGGGTTGCTCAACATAGACATCTTCCTTAATTACCCCATTCAGAAATGCACTCTTTACATCCATTTGATATAATTTAAAGTTCTTGAAGCAAACAAACGCTAAGAGCACTCTTATGGCTTCTAGTCTAGCAATCGGGGCAAATGTTTCTTCAAAGTCTATTCCCTCAATTTGGTTGTACCCCTTAGCTACTAATCTTGCTTTATTCCTTATTATTGTTCCTGAACCATTCACCTTATTCTTGAAAACCCATTTTGTTCCAAC
>NW_021534079.1:0-313 GCF_001605985.2 Dendrobium catenatum | reverse complement strand
TATTGCACTGATCGTTTGCATTCCTCCTGCAATAATTATTGAATGACCTCAGTTGCTGCAGAATGGCTTCAATGATGTAATAGCGAAAGTAGGTTTAACAGTATAATCTGGTGGCAACAAACACTTTGGAAAGAGTAGCTCCACTCACGCATGCAGTTGGAAATGTATTAAAGCGTGTGTTTGTTATTGGCTTCTCAATCGTTGTATTTGGAAACAAGATCTCAACTAAAATTGGCATTGGAACTTGAATTGTGATTGCCGGAGTCGCCATTTACACCTACATTAAGGCTAAAATGGAAGAGGAAAAAAGGAA
>NW_021534078.1:0-289 GCF_001605985.2 Dendrobium catenatum | reverse complement strand
TTACTCTCACTTGCTCCCTCTCTCTATCTCTCTCTCTCTCTGTCTCTCTCTCCCTCTCTCTCTTTCTTTCTCCCTTACACTCCCATATTCTTTCTTGCTTTCTCTCTCTCTCTCTCTCTCTCAATCTCTCTCTCTCTCTCCCTCTCTCTCTCTCTCCTTCTCTCTATCTCTCTATCTTGCTCTCTCCTTCTCTCTCTTGTTCTTTCTATACCTTGCTCTTTCTTTAACTTACTCTCACTTGCTCCCTCTCTCTCTCTCTCTCCCTCTCTCTCTCTTGCTTTCTCCCTTG
>NW_021534077.1:0-540 GCF_001605985.2 Dendrobium catenatum | reverse complement strand
TTGTTATTGTTGTATAATGAAAAATGATTAAAAAAAATGACATTCAAAGTTGATATGCCGGCGAGTATAATAATGGTAAACTTTGATGTTTCATAAAATGTTATCCTATTGTTCTGATTTTTTTTTAAAGGTTAGGTCTTAGCTGAACTAAAATTAAATATTGGAGGTTGAATTTGAAATAAATAAAAAAATTATTTGAAGGATTGTGAAGAAGCTAGAGAAATTTTTAATGTTGAACTATACTATTTGGCTTTCCTGTCGGTTTTTTTTGACATTTGTATCTATTGATTTTCCCCTTCTTAAATAATGTGCATGTGTCCATTACGTAGAACGAAGCATAATTCATAGGAAGGTTTATATATACCCATAGAATTTAAATTATTTGAAACATTCTAAAGAAGCTAGAATGCTTTTTAATATATATTAAACAGGCTTGGCACTATGGGCATAAAAGAGTCCTACTCTAATGAATTTGCTGTGTATTTGCATTCTTCTCAATTAATTTTTTGTTAATTTAATTGGCTTGCACTATTAAAAAAT
>NW_021534076.1:0-256 GCF_001605985.2 Dendrobium catenatum | reverse complement strand
TGGATTAAAGCTTAATGATAAAAAAAATCAAAATCATTAACTATGATTGATAAAATCAAAGATTCAAGCATGAATTGATCATATGCTTAAAGGTGAAGTTTTGGATAATAAAGAATTTATAATTATCATCTCAATTGTCATGGAAATGTTGGTGAGCACATAAAAAGAAAATGGTGAAAGAATATGGTTTGGTTACAAAGCATTCATGTTAGAACTTGAGAGCATTATAGTTGCTTTGCAAACATAAAGCATAATT
>NW_021534075.1:0-271 GCF_001605985.2 Dendrobium catenatum | reverse complement strand
CCCCTAGCCGCCGACCTCCCATGATCTCCAAATTGCCGGCCAACTAGTGCCCACAAGTTTGATTTTCAATTCAATTTTTCCCTTAATCACCTTCCTAAAATAGCTTATTATTAATTAGGAAAGTTTCCTATTTGAATTCAAATCAATATTTGAATTTACCCCTTTAATTTAATCAAAATTTAGATTTTATTTCAATCACTAATTAAAGTCAAGGGCCCACATACATTGAACCTAGACACACTCTCTCCCTCCTCATATGCCCCCCCCAGCC